>NW_028259192.1:13941893-14244924 GCF_977971745.1 Zootermopsis nevadensis | reverse complement strand
AATCAGTGTGTTGAAGATGGAGCACTGTAATGTCAATGTCAGTGAGAAGAAAACACTGTGCTGTGAACAAGCTGTGAAGTGAGTGTTGAGGTGGAACAGAGCAGCATTGTAATATGTATACTCGAGTGAAGAGGAGAACATTTATTACAAGTCGGAAAAAATTCAACATAAAAGAACCAACAGTTTATTGCTGATATTTGCTATGATAAATTGTAGTGTTTAAAGGGTACTGAAGTAATACACTTACCTGCTAGCATAAGAATACAGTGAATTTAAGTGGTATGATATTGGGTTAAAATGCTGCTTCTCATTGGGAGATTTAAATATAAATAACATATTTACATTATGACAGGCTCAGAAATTAATTAAATATATTTTTTCTTATATTATTTTAAAGCCCATAAATTATTCAAATAATTAAAGCATGATAAAAAAATTGGCGTTCTCACCAGTATCTGCAGTCACACAGTCACAGGTATTCATTCTGTGTTGTCATTTTCATTAGTGTTCCTATAAAACAAATTTAATTAAAAAATTAATAAATGAATATGTCTCCAATAATGGTCATTTTTGCTGCACTTTTTTTGTGTTAGTGTCATCACCATGCATGTGTGTGTGTATTTTTACAGGAATATTACGTCATGTTTGCCATTCTTAACTTTCTCCGCCTTGTTGGTAGGGCATTAGACAAGTGAAACTTCATCATATTGTCTCTGGTGTGTTTTTTTCAGTTACGAGATGTAACCGAAGGTTGTGATATGCTGATGGTGAAGCCTGGACTTTCATATCTTGATATTGTCAAGCAAACCAAAGATACACATCCAGAATACCCATTGTTTGTGTATCAGGTAGGTCAGTTCATTCCTTAATTTTGTGTCAATAAAATTAAATAATAATAAACATCATATACTGAATGGTGGTGATGTTGAAAAATGGCTTATGTAGAGACGTCTGAGGATCAAAGTGTAGGGCTAGCTAGGTGTGATTCTCAATCATTCTGGAAAGTGGTGAAATTGTACCTCAGGCCTGCAAGTCTTACTCATGACTTCTTCTGTTATCATGTTAGACATAATGGATGCATACAAGGCTTAGACATATGTTTAGCTCACTTATAGCAAAAATACTTTTGATAGCAGTGTAATATGCTCATAAATATGACAGATATATTATATTTACATTTTACTTAACTTAGTTGTCTCAGTGCTTGAAAATGGCTTTGAAATTGTTTGATTCTTTATGTGGCGTACTGAACTTCCTATTATACACCAGCTTTTCGTATTACAAGAGGGATGTATTCTTTATAAATCATTCATTAAACAAAAGTGAACTTACAATTAATTTAAAGGAAATAATTGTATGTATGGTGACTTCAGGTAATTAAAAAAATTATAGTAAAAGAACATAGATGTTTAGTACACATGCATATATTTATTTATTATAATGAACAATAGTAATTAATTAGTCAGATCTGTTTACAGATTTTTCTGCTCATAGATTGGAACTTTACCTGAGTCAAAGATTATACATTGGGAGTGTGAGGAATGTAAGGACCTCACCATGGTTCAGAATCCACTTTAATCTGATGATGTTTTCTGCTGACGATCATTCCCATTATGTCATTATTGGGAGTAACAGACTCTGCCCTGTTTATGCTCCCACCTCATAAATGGATTCTACTCCTGTGCCTAGATGAAGGTCATCATTTGACTATACCTTGAGGTATTAGACATAGACAAAGACAAAGACTTACTTTAATTTCAGGTATCTGGTGAATATGCAATGCTATACCATGCTGCTAAAGCTGGTGCCATTGATCTTCGAGGAGTTCTGGAAGAAATCTTACTTTCAATGAGGAGAGCTGGTAATGTAATATTTGCTTAATTGCTTATTAATTGACTCTTCTACCCTAACAAGACTTGCATCACTAGCTTTTTAACATTTCTTTGGTAAGGTATTATTATGGATGGCAAAGATTTGCTACCTGAAGACTTTCTAAAGTGCAGCATTCACATATTTGTGTTAAGATGTAGTGACTCATTCTTAGGCATTAATATTTGAAGGAAGCTTTGTGTTCTGGCAATTTTAGTGTACACTTGTTGTCTACTTTGTAAGAGGCTGGAGAGTCTAGCATTATTCTGAGTAAACCTTGGCTCTACTTGTTACTTTTAACTTTGATTATTCTATAAAATATACGAGGCGCATCCACAAAGTAAGTTTCCCACTCGTCCCACAGCTAGCAAACCTTATATTGCGCGAAGCGACTGTGCGTACGTGATAGAGCAATGACGTAGCATGGCGCATGCACTAACGGTACTTCCCGCGTTCTCATAGTAGCATCGTTGCAGCTGTTGAAGATGGAGGTTCTTATTCCAGCTCCCGCCGACTGTGAAGTGCGGTCAGTGATAAAGTTTTTGAATGCACAGAGCATAGCGCCGATCGAAATTTATCGTCAGCTGTGCTGGGTCTATGGGCCTAACGTCATGAGCAAGCAGATGGTGCGTCGCTGGTGCAGACAATTTTCAGCAGGCCATTCAGAACAAGCGGCGCGGGATGCTTAGTGCCGGTATTGTCTTCCTGCACGATAACGCTAGGCCGCACACAGCTCGACGGACAGCAAGTCTCCTGCAGGAGTTCAGCTGGGAGGTGTTTAATCATTGACCCTACAGCCCGGACCTCGCTCCCAGTGATTTCCATCTTTTCCTACACCTCAAGAAATTCTTGTCCGGTCAGCGTCAGCATTTTGAGAATGACAGAGAGGCGGAGATGGTTGTCACACAGTGGTTCCAATCCCAGGTGGCAGACTTCTACGACGCAGGTATTCAAAAGTTGGTCCCACGGTATGACAAATGTCTCAATTCTGGTGGCGAATATGTTGAAAAATAGCTGGACACTTGCTGTATCTGTTGCAATAAATATTTCCATGAAATTGTGTTTTGTTTCTGTAAACGGCCCCAGGGAAACTTACTTTGTGGACGAGCCTCGTATGTAGCAAATCATATGGCTCTTCCTCCTATATAAAAAAGTCAGATCTGATAGCATTGGTAATTATAAATGTCACTTTTTAATTTTTGTATAATTGTTGGGAAAACAATTTCAGAATTTAACCCAGCAAGCAGTTATTTTGTTGTAAGCATCATGTACTGATATTGTATTTGAATTTCAGTTTCAGTAATTTAATTTGTGAGATTGCTTGTTTTGTTGCATCTCTAAATGTCTGCATCATTTATTATATTTGTATGTCTTCTTCATTTTAGGTGCTGACTGCATTATCACATACTTCACACCTGTTATATTAGATTGGTTACAAATTAGAAGCAAATATTAACATATCAATGTACAATATGTACAACATTTCTAGACTGTAACAATGCCATGACAACATGGAATAGCCACCAAATATAAAGAAAAACATTCAGTTTGGACATCTTTTATCACACCTCAGATCACAGGTGCAAATTTATCTTGTTATTTATTTGTATAACATGATCTCCAGTGTTGCTTCTGTTATGTCAGCCAGGACTGAAGTGGATAAGTAAGTGTTCTCAGCAAGCCTGAACAATCCTGGTTACATTTTGTAGGTAACAGGTATTGTTTTCCTGGTACGTGACAAATTATGAGAGTTTCAGTTATGTTTTAGATTAATTGGAAGTGGGTGCTAAATACAGTCTTTTTGATCATAGACATGTCAAAACTGACTATTGGCAAAATGGTGTAGTGAAGTTACTAGTTTTAAGTATGGATATTGGTATATGTAACTGTTAGAACATTTGGGTATAATTGAAGTACTTAATATATGTAGAATATAGTTATAGTTTTTTTAAACTCACCTTAAAATTATATTTTTAAAAATGGTTTTAATCATTTTAAACAGCACGGGATCTTTTGATGTGGGCTGTCCAGAATATAGGCCTGTGCAAGTTGATGTACTGACTACTGTAAGATGTGTAATGGATTGATGGGTTAAAACACATTCTTGTGCACATAATATTTCATATCAAATGAAATGAATAAGATTCTGTAATTGTATGAGTGTACATTAAATTTCAGGACCTGGTTCTTTATCTGTTTTGCCCTGTTGCAGTTGAAATAAAATGACATGCTGGCATCCCTTTCTGTTCTTTCATTGCCATCTGTGAATTGAAGTAAGAATTTCAGTATTTGATTGTTTTCACTGATCAAGACAAAGGAACAGGTGGATGGGCAGCAAGTACAAAGCTTTTTCATTAACTTTCTCACCCCAGAGGATGTTTCAAATGCTAACATTTATGTCTACAGTAAAAAGGAAAATGTTTACTCATGACTCAGGAGGTTTGAATCTGTTCTTAATGATGTAAGAAATGTAATAGTATGTATTATTGTCACTTACGAAAACATTCACCATGTCGAGGCCTGTAGTGTAGCTAACATAAATATGACTACATGTGAAATTGTGGAAGAGATTGGAATATATAAGTGGTATGTATGTGGAAAAGTTACTTCTGAGCACCTTGAATGGAAAGTATCTGCCAGACAACAGCAAAAAAGTTGCCAGAAATCAAAAGCATTGCCACGAAGCCATGTGCTGCACTGTCAAGAAGACATATGTGACTTTATTGGAAGTATAACAATTTGTGAAACCTGGACACAGTATTATACCCTGGAAAGTAATGGAACTACACAACTTCACATACATCAGTGAACTTGCTGCCTTCTTCCTCATTGTAGAATGTAGATCAAATTAAGAATGGGAATCTGGTTGGTTCCAGCCTTGAACAATAAGGATGTTGGTTTCAGGATGTGTGTGGGGGATTCAAACAATGATTTTAGATGGTTATATACAGGCAGCATGATGACAACTGGTTTCAGAAGTCTGATGTTGCCTCATTGTTGACTGATGTTTTTGGGTTTGTGACCTCAATTAATCAGATCCTTTCCCAGGGACAAACGAAATTTGCCTTAGCGCCATTCTTCCCTACTGCTTACTATCCGAACAACAATAAACTTCTTTGCCGGGAACCGAACGAAGGAAACATTTTTCTCTCACCCAGGGATGGACTCAACAGTGCCCGGGCAAGTATACTAAAACCGGATGTTATTTTTAAATAAAGGCAAATGAAATTGTAAAATTTTCTTCATGGCCCTTACTCTTAAATTTATTTCCTTCTTATAGAGAAAATATTTAATATTAATTTATGCTTTTTACAGTTAGGATGGAATGTAACCAAATTATAGTTTTGAGTAATTCTCTTTGTATTTTTTTAACCAAAAGAATGTCTAAATATAGAACGACAATGGTCAGCTTTTATATGAACACCTGCGTGTACAATAATGTAATAAGAAGTATTGGAATTTCTAAACCACACCTGCAGCAATAATGACTGAGCATGCCGTAAGGCTCATTTCTTATGCATGCAGTATAATATACTGAATAAACTGTATTGTACTCCATTCCTTTACTAATTGTTACGTCATTTGTTGACGTAACTACGTCTATACGGAAGGGTCATTGAGCAAAAAAGTGTAACGAAAAAGTGACAGGAAAATGTGTAAGATCCGTATCAACAAATTGACAACAATTGTTAGCTTGCGTGCATTGTTATGTTACCTAGGAAACGTCATCTGTTTACTCGGCATTGTTGTGTTATATTACTGTCGTCAACATTACATTTCACTACTTTACATTACATTACAGAGACGTAAATATAAATTAAATAGACGTATTTACGTCAAATTCTCCGGAACCGTGGTTCCACTGTCAATTTTTTACTCGGTATTGTATTTCATTAGTGTATGATGGCGTCAACAATGCGCTTTCGTCAGTATGGAAAGAGCTGAGCTGTGAATCGCTTGTAGGAGAAGTGTGTTGTAGGCGAGATAATTTTGTGCTTTTAAAAGTCTTTCACAATAACCAAAGTACTTTTCTTGTGTGAATTATTATACTAAGAAATTCTTGACACTGTTCTTCACATTTTATTTTGCCGGTGGACATCGAGGTCTCTTCCTCTTGAAGAATGAGTGAGGTAAGGGCATCCTATTTATTATTATTGCTTGTAACATTTACAGGTTTTCATTTATATTTATGAACTCTTGGAAGAGAATTAGGCTTGTCTTCTTTCTAACACAAATTCAATTTTTTATTCCATTGACTTCTGTTTGTTTACGGCATCATTTATAATAAAAGAATTCCGTTAAACAGCGTGAGATTCGAATTTCTAAAGCAATAAGACATGTTAGTAGCTGAAGTTCTTGATGAAATTGTTTAAACCTTTGAAAGCCTGGTGGCAAGTGTATATATATATATATATATCACTTGCCTGCTTTAACAGTCAGTAGCTTTTCGTTATGCATTTGTCGGATTCGTTTGATTCTCAGGGTAAAGAGTGACAATATCCTTTAAATGCATTAACCGGTTGATCTTTGTAATGGTGAAGTGTAGTGTTTTCTGTGCGGTACGGACTGAATTTTTCCAATGATATTTAGACGAGCTTCGGAATCAAATGGTTAATAAATGGGGCCTCTATTATCAATTTGGGAGCATGTGATTGAGGCTGGGTATCCAACAATACCTCGCAGATCTGAATTGAGTTTTCCGTTGCGAAACATTTCAGAAAATAAGATCGGGAAGTATTTTTACTGGTTCGGTTCGCTTCGATGTAGTGTGCGTCGGCCTTACTTCCATCGCTTACTGCTGGGAAATCCTCAGCGAAAAATAAGCTTAGGTGATTGATATTTGTATTCAGCTTTTTCAGCTTTTGTACGTTACTTGCACTTGGACCTGCATAAAACGTTGTCTTAGTTATTTTATTGTGCAAGTGATGTATCACACGAACAGGTTCCGTGTGTTAACATCATTCGTATTTATTTCATCAACGCAAGAAGGCCACTGTCTGAAGAATAAATACAAATTGACAACAGAATACACCGTAACGGTAATTCATCAATCAAAAACACAATTGCTGTGCCAAAATCACTAAAAAATTATACGAGGACATCAATTTTGCCTACAATATTCCAAGGAAAAATATTAATTGAAATACATCAATTATAGGCAATAAGATTCTGAATAGGCATAATGAGAAAATTTTGTCAGGTTAAAATTTGTTATACCAATATCTCGCGGATCGTAATAGACTTATTTTATTTTAAACAATTCAAGAAACAAGATTTGAGAGATATGTTTTATATTTTCTTGCGGTCAATACAATGTACGACGGCCTTCAATTTGAATTGGGTATGTTCTAAAATAAACAATCATAGGGAGCTCTCTTCCCAGACAGTACGAATAACGTCGTTCATCTTTGTGCCAAATAATCAAGGTAGATTGGGTGACGTGAGTGTTCTGGTTTTGATGTGAGTATGTAATGAGTTTAGGTAGTTACATTTACAGACATGATTATTCTTTGGTCTCCCAATAAAATCTAAAATACGTGTCAGTGGTTGTTATAAAAGCTGTGGCAAGTTTTGGTATATTGTTCACCATAAAACTTTTGTGAAGAAGCCAACCATCTGGGAATTCACTTCCTGTAAGAAATTTACTCTCTTGCCCCGAAAAACATAATTTGTACTGTTTTTAGTGGATGAATATAGGATTAATGATCGTGTAAAAATTATCGTGATCGGTCTCGTGTTAAAAGAACTGTTGATGATGGGGAAATTATTATAAATGTGAAGAAGTGAAGTTTGACATTGACTTTGCGACAAGCAAATACGATGCAACTGTCATTTGCTTTTATTTTTGTTCAGCGATACAAATAATATATTGGTAGTAGTGAGATTTCAGGTTTTCACAGCAGCAAATATGGAAGGAGGTGTTTTCTGGGTTGTTGTGTCCTGTAGTTTGGTAGATACTGGTCATTTCATAGGGCCTAATAATGATGGAGACTGTAAGCTTCTCTGAAATGTTGGTCAGTATCTGTCATTACGAAGTGCAACACTCCAGAAAACAGCTGTCATCAACATACAGGTAGTCAAGGTGGCTTAAATGGGTCTTCATTATGACAAATACGTTTGTGTTTCTGGTCTGAGAATTCATGAAAATGTGTGTGTATGCTCCACATCCTTTTATTCAATTGTGATTAAACATAGGCATTTCGTTGCCTTGAATGGTAATTAAGAACTCACATTTTAGAAACCAAAGTCAATATTTTGATGTTAGACCCATGAGTGCTTTGCAATGTGTTTGATGTTATACTAGATTGAAATGATGAAACAATGAACTTCAGCTTCTATGAGAGCAACATTGTTGCTGGAGATTATCTTATATGTTGTAACACATTGTTCTTTCACTTATTGTTTAGTGCATTATATGTTTCTTTCCAGGCTGCAGGCAAATGCTTCCTAATGTCTGCCCCCACTGCAAACAATCATCCTTGGTTCAGTGCAAAGAAAGAAGTTTCAGGACAGCAGGGAGTTGCATACAGCGCTCATCAGTATAACAGACCCACACATCATTCAGGTCCTCCTACTGATGTAAGCATATTTGTGTAGATTTATGTGGGTTTAAGCAAATATGTGTCTTAATGTGAAGGTATGTCTGTTAAAAGGAAAGTGTTTATTCTATTTTTTCATAAAAACATAACCTGCTTGTAAATAGGGTTGCCTAATTGATATATCAGTAAGACCATTAACTAATTAACTGATTAATCCCATGGAGCAGAACCCTTCTGAAGAAGCTAATAAAAACTGCTTGGCTAGTCAGGAATTCCTTGCCTTTTATGAAACTCGAAGGTTCATTACCATGATAACAAGATTTAAACTCTGGTCCCTGTCTTGAGGCATATGAATCCAATCCATACCCCCAAATCTTTTGTCTTTAACATACTTTTTAATATTATCCCATCTATGCCTTCATCTTCTGAGTGGTCATTTTCCTTCAGGTTTTTAAACCAAAATTTTGTACTCATTTCATGTGTGCTGCATGCCCCATGCATCATATCCTACTTTATTTGGTCATCCTAATAATGTATGCACACACACACACTCACACGCACAGGATTTTAGTTTTTCGCAGCACTGAGTAAGAAGATGGCTGTCTTATGTGCGGTAGCACCATGCAGTCTCATAGAAGTTTACCAGACTAACCAAACTACACAATGCTACAACCTAGAAGACAGCTATCTTTCTTTGATATAAATCACTAAAAAGAAAATATGAAAGAAATCATATTATTTTCTTACATTATTCTGATTTATATTAAAAACCTTTCATATTGTATACTAATATAAGAATGAACTTAAGATTCTTTTTGATTTTACTTATAGCAAGTGCATCAGTCTCAGCAACCACAGTATAAATGGTACACACCAGCAACAAAGTCACCATTGAATGCAAGTCACCAGATGAACAGTGATGCAATGTCTGGTGGCCCATGGAACTACCAGCAGGCATCACAGTATGGGCAACAGGTTCAGCAGAACACCCAACAATATTCTGCAGCATTCAGGTATAACTATAAGCTGCTTGCAGTGAGTGGTGAACTATAATGAAGTGAGAGAAGTTCATTTACTTTACTGTTAGGGTAAAGGTGACAAATGAAATCATACTTTTGTTGTTTTAAATATCTGTGGTTGAATTTAGTTTAATACTGCAAACTTTACTGCATTATAATATTAGTCTGCAAAACTTTGTATGCCTTGTATTTAAGCTGTTAGATTTGTTATTAAACTGAATGTTCCACGGTTGCATATAACTTCATGTAAAATATATGAGTTGGATCATTGTTTCAACAATCACACATTTCTCATGTTGGCCTTGTGGCTGGACTCCAGACTGGCTTCTGCAGGCTGTCAAGAATCAGGATGTTGTGAAGTACAGTTGTTTTTTCAGTATTGCCACAAATGTTTCATAGTGAAAGAACATAAGCATATTTTATGTAAAGCTCTGTTTTGTGAAGTTTAAAATTGAAAGTGAATATACAGTGAAACCTCTATCCATCGTTCCCGGAACTATCGTTTTCCCGGATGCATCGTCCGTTTTGTTCGGTCCCGAATACATCCCATATAAAATAATGTTACATTTTCCCGCTTCTATCGTTCCTCGAACTATCGTTTTATCGCATCGATCGTTCAAAAATCTTAGTCCCGGCCCACAATTTTCCCGCAATGATCGTTTCTGAGAATTTAAAATGCTGGGTTTTGAGATAAATTAATACCGAAAGACGCACAATGTTTTTGGAATACACAGTAGTGGTAACCTGTTATGTCGCCCAACCAGCACATTCTTTTGGAATGAGGGTCAGCGGTGCAGGGGTGATAGTTGGAGTGAATGGCGGTGCTCATTGTCAGAAATTTTACGATTTTAATTAGGGTGCACTCATATTTCGTTCCAGCGATGCCAGATGGCATGTGCAGTGTGAATTTCTTCACAAATGCTTTTATTACAAGTACAAAGGAAAGGCTGGCGGCACTTTTCATTCTTCTGGTTCATCTCGTTTCCAGCGGTTCAGGGTCTTCTACAGCTACGTTTCGTTGAGTTCGGCAGTAATAGTATTTCCATTCTTCCTGTTATTGTCCGCAAAGGGGGTTGGAGTGGTGAGGAAGACGAAGACGACGAATGCGAGCCCGAAGCTTTGCCGAGTTTTGCCGAAGCACACGCTGCATTGGCGAAAGTGAAGTCGTTCTTTTATGCGCTTAATATTAGTGAACGTGACGAGGAAAACATTTTGAACGTGGAAGGTGCTCTGTTTGGTCTAAAACGTAAAGTTTCGACAAACCAGTTGTCCATTAAAGACTTTTTTGGTAAAAAGAAGTAACTTTGAAAGAGAAACATTGTTTTTTTTTAAATTTTTAATGCTTTCCCGCATCTATCGTTTTCCCGCATTCATCGTTTTTATTTCCCACCCCCGCTGAAAACGATGCATCGAGGTTTCACTGTAGTAACTCTTTTCACATGCAATTATACTCGGTGTTTTCTGTGAACTCGCAAGGCCCACATGAGATAGGAAAATTGAGGAACTTGTTTAACAGTAAAATTTCAATTTGATGTATTGTAGAGATGGTATGAAATATGTGCAGGTTGAATCAGACTGTAATTAGAAATGTAAGAGCATGCAGAGTATCAAATGCATGTATTTATTTATTTATGATTTATTTAATGATGCAGTCAGTCACTCTGATTTATTGCAGATAGCATGTTTTACTAATTGCTTAATTTACTTTGTGGCATTGTGATTCTTTGTACCCAGGTATCTATAAGAACTTTGAATGCAAGCTTTATAATTTAATTCTTTCAGAGACCTTAATGTTCCACCTGTGGTAAGGCCGAACCCAGACCCATGGAATTGGGGTTTGGAAGAATCTGGGATTTCAGCAACTTCTGAGCCATATAGCAACAACATTAGTGTCAATAACAATGCCTGCCTTGATCCTTCATGGGGTTGGTCTATAGAGAACACAGCAACTTACCAGGAACATTCTGTTCCAAGTACTAATACAAGTTATAGTTCAGGGCAACATGGGCAGAATTATGCCACTGTTCCTCTTCATCCAACTTTAAACACTGTGCCAGATGCTAAAATAATGACTCCCAGTACAGCAGACATTATATCTGAGTCATTCAGTCCAGTTTCTGCTGGCGAAACAGCGTTATTCCACAGTAATGCTTCACAACATCTTCAAGGTTCCTTTACAATGAACTATGAAAAAAATGATTCCAAAAGTCATCCAGCTGTTAACTCTGTAAGTCAGTATCCTCCAGTAAGTACAACATCTCATTTCAAACAAGATAATTACAGTTATGGATCTCGTGGTGCTGAAAGTGATTTTGGGCAGGGTTGTATGAATAATTTTAACATTTCTCAGCAACAGACTTATGGGGTAGTTGCAAGTGGTGAAAGAATAATGGATTCCCATGTAGTGACAGAAGAGTTACAGAATGTAGGAAATGTTAAACGAGACAGTCCTCAGTCATCTGTAGATTACTTCAGAAGAGATGAAGAATTCACAAATGTTTCTGTAAGTAGAAGTGATGTAAATGATGGGAGAGATGCTAAGGAAGAATTAGATTCATCAGCAAATGATGTTCCTGAGTTAAGCAGAGATAGCTCAAGTAGAGAACAAGATACAAGTAAACAAAATAGCAGTACGGGGAATGATGGCCTTTCTTCACAGTGGTCTGCTGAGAGTTTTCCAAGCTCTGAAGAGTTGTCTCACACTGTAGAAGGAAACGAAGTGGTTTCTTCTTACTTGGCTAAACCTGAGTCACCTTTAGCAACAGATACACTTCAGGTTAATCAGCAGAATGATCAAAATCATCAGAGTTATGGACATAGCATGTATGAATTTGCTAACAGTAGACACACAGAAAGAGCTGAGCAAGTTCAGTGCTTGAAAGATGTTTCAAATATCACTTCTGCTGATGAATCCAGAAATGTATGTAATAAAGGGTATCAAAGCTATCGTACTGGTTTTGATACTGTAAATCAGGCCACACGTGAGGCAGCAACATGGGAACAAGGTACAGGAAGTGGAGGGTGCAATCCAGTTGATACCAACTGTAATACAAAAGACCATGTGTCTGTTGGTGATAATGTTTCAGCATTGTCCTCCAACCTGTATGTGCATAGTGACTTATATACAAAACAGCCAGGATCTGTAGTGAATGTTGCACACACATCCACAGAAACCAATAAGACAGCATCGTCTGTAGAAAGTGTTGCCAGGGCTTTTGACAACTTAACTGTATCCTCAACTGAAAATTTGAGGTCCCTGGAAGTTGAAAATAAAGACATTGTCTGTCCTGAAACTGAAGAAAATTCAAGAGCAACATTAGCTCCTTCAGGACTTAGTAATCCATCTTATGGAAGTAATGTGAATTTAACTCCTCTGCTGGCATCATCTGGACCTCCAAAGAGAATTGGAATTGCTCAAGGAAAGAACAGTAGTTCACAGTTGCTGAACCAGAAGTTTGCAGATAAGTATCGAGCTAGTCCACCCAGTGTAGAAGGAGTAGTTGGTGGAATCGACAAGAGAAATTACAGTCATCCACGCATTCCATCAGTAGGGCCAACTGGACCAGCAAGACAGTTTGGAGTGTTACCAGACATGTCTCAAACTGTAAACCTTATGCAGGCAACATACAGTCACAGGACTGTGGAAACTCCAGGAAACTTTGTTATCAGAAAAAAGAACACCCCACCTCCTCTGATGACAGAAGATACAGTAAACTTGGAGACAGTACCAGATAATAAGGAGCGACCTGACTTCATTGATGTTCCTCAAGCAACACCTTCAACAAGATTACATGCATCTCCTGTTGGTCAGGTAAGCTAATGGTAGACATGCATTCTTTTAAAGGAAGTTTAGTATTTTTATATAATTTTAAGAGGTAGTTACAGTAAGATTTGAGGTTTTCACAGCAGTGAGTCTGAAGATTTCTGTCTTCTGGGTTGTTGCGCTGTGTAGTCTGGTCGATGTTAACCAACATTTCAGAGGTCTTACTGCCTCCGTCTTAAGAAAGTCTGTGCTTCATGGAGTTTTGTAATTTTAAGTGAGAAAGAATACACTTAATTTTATGTACTATCCAACGTTTTGTACACCACTTTTGTAAAATATATGGATTGTCAAGTTTTTTTCTAGTTTTCCAGTGACAACCCTTCTTGTGCTATGTTCATCCCACTTACATACTGTAAAATATTGGTTGTGTTGGGAAGTATTCTTGTTTGATGTTTCAGGATGCAGTAAGAGGAATTGCATCTCAATGGACCCAGTCATCAAGTTACAGTACAAGTCCTGCAAACCAAGAGGTGGCTCCCCGTTGTGGGCCAGACCGAAACCAGTACCTTGAGACTGGTCAACTCACTGGTGATGAAAGAGATATTAGGTCATCAATGCCAGATGCTGTTGAAACATTGCAATCTCGAGTGTCAAGAAATGGTAACAGTAATGTTCCTATTGAAGGGATTTTGCCTCTGCTTGAATGTCATCGTATGGTTCCTGGTCAGATCACTGAGCAGGATGTTAGTACGAACGTGTATGAACTAGAGAATGTGGTTAACATTAGTTCTGCTAATAATTTAATTGAGGATGTTTCTACACCACCACCAGGCTTACATAGGATGGTTCCTGGGCAGTTTACTGAAAACGAAAATGCCATGATACAAATTGCAGATTCAATTCATAGTACTGAAAATCCATCAGATAACTTGTTGCTCCATAGAATGGTCCCTGGACAGTTGACTGAGGAAAGTGGTGGTGGAAGTTTTGTGTCCGAGGCGGAAAGTGTTGGGACAGTACCACCACACAGTTCTGTGGATGATATTCCACCACCTGGTTTGAGGAGAATGGTTCCTGGAGAATCCAGTAGCCCAGAAAGTCAGGGAAATGTTGGACAGACGAACATGCCGACAGGTACTTTCGAACCGATTGATGCACTTCCTTTGGAGCCAAGAGTTGTCACTGGAGTGGCACAAGATGAAATGGATGATGTGGGGTCTGCTGGAACGTTGCCATTGCCGGCGTCACCATGTATGTTGTTTGCATGTAATCATCTGCTGGTACAGTGCTACTTATATCCCATCTGACCTTTAACTAACTAACTGACTAACTAGATGGCTTACCGAACCCGAAGGTTCATCACTGAATTAACCAAAGCCCTCCACTGGACCCTGTCCTGGGCCAACAAAATCCAGTCTCCTTCAACTCCTGTCTCCTATAGATCCCGCCTGATATTATCCTCCCATCTATGTCTAGGTCTCCCCAGTGGTCTCTTACCCTCAGGCTTCCCAACCAATACCTGGTGCACACCTCTTGTCCCATCCATGCGCGCTACATGTCCCGCCCATCTCATTCTTCTCGACTTAATCACCCTGACAATACTGGGGGAGGAATACAGATTTTTAAGCTCATCATTATGCAGTTTTCTCCATGTCCCATCGTTTTCTCTCCTAGGCCCAAATATCCTCCTCAACACCCTATTCTCAAACACCTGCATTTACTTCCACTAAATGAAATTTACACTTTGCTAAGGGGCCCACCATTCCATTGAAATAGCCCTGTGTAGAAGGCATACAGCATGTAAGGGGAAATGAAAATGCATTCAAAAGTTTAGTTGTAAGTCAATGGAAGAAACCACTTTGGAAGCTTACTAGTTGATAAGAGTATAATATGCAAATATGTATATCTTATAGAAATTATGGTTTGGACTAACTCAGTATATGCTCCAGTAATGGGCTGTTGACCAATTGAGTGCCTATTTTTCAAGGAAGAGTCATCACCTTGGACTTTATTTAGGTAGTGTTAGGCATCTATATATGTACCATTAATGGCATTATGTAACTTTTATCTGAATTCCAGCTTTAGTGATGGCCACAGTTGATGTGATATGAGCACCAAAATTTTGTAGTGTCACAGGTTCTTCTTATGTAACGTGTAACAAGCCTTAGCTGAATCAAGATATCAACCCTGCATAAATATATGTCAGTAGTCAGTATTCTGTAACGGCTAATTGTAGGTTTTATGTTTGCTTTGTGAGTAACTCAGTCAGTATAGTGACTGGTTATGGACTGGATGACTGGGGTCTGATCCCAGATGGGAGCAGAGGAATTTTCCTTTGTCCAGACTGGCTCTGGGTCTCACCCAGCCTCCTACCCATTGGGTATCAGGGTCCTTTCCTGGAGGTAAAGCACAACTGGAATGTGATGCTGACCACTCACCCCCACCTAGTGCAGAGGTTGAGTATGGGTAGGAGCTATACCATCTCTCCCCCCAAATGCCTACATGGCATATAGTTTACTTTACTTTTGTGTAATATGCCTCTGTTTGGTGCAGTGTCAGCAGGTAGCCGTTTGAAGAGTGAACCAGTTAGTCCAACACCAGAACAGACTGTGAATGGCAGCAACATACCACAGCCTCCGTCTGAGCGAAGTGAAACTATTGGTTCTGACAGTGTCGAAGCATACCCACCACCCCCACCACCTGAAAACACGGTTCGAGATACAAGGTAATTTGTGTTCTCCCTATTTTAGGATTCTCATTCTGTTAAGGTATGTATCATCACTGGATTTGTTGATGTATGTGTGTTGGACATTATCCCAGGTATGTTTTAATATAAGCTAAAGTTGTTTCTGTTGTCATGCAGATGTATGGGGGAGTGGAGGTATAACTCTACACTTTCTTTATCTTGGCACTAGATGGAGACAAGAGGTCAGAGTTTGGACATTGTGGCAAAGTGAAAAATCTTGTCCTGCTGGGAATTGAATCTTGGTCCTCCAGCATGTAACCTAGTCACTTTGTGACTGAACTATCTTGATATGTATTGACTGAAAATTGTTGAATCTATTAATTGACAGAATTTTCAGTAGTGGGGAATAAGGTTTAAAAGGTGGAACAAAGAAGAAATGTGTAGCCAAACAAAACCAGACTAACTTGATGGTGCAGAATCCCATTTGAGAAATTAACATTTTCTTAGCTAATCAACAAATTCTCTGCCTTTTATAGGACTTGGAGGTTTGTTAACATGTTTACAAGATCATACCATTCAGGGTTATAGTTGAGCCAGGTTGATATGGAGGCAGAACTTAAATTCCATTCTCAGCCACTAATTTCTTGGAAGTCCAAAGCGTGTAATTTGTGGCTTTAAATTATTGTTGGATTTTCCTAATTGACAATTCTGGCACTTGCAGCTATTATAAACTTGACAAAAATAGAAATTAATTTTGCAGTTGGCAAACAACTATGGAATTTTCCAGACAAGATGCTTTGCAATTTGTTAGCCAGTGTTCTCATTTCAGAAGCTTTGTAGCTGAAGGTACCCCTTTTATATATTCAGTAAAAATTGATTTGAGTGTGTTTGTACAGTGGTTGTCGACGGGACAATGTGACCAAGGATCGAGAACGTCGGCATCGGGATGATGAGGGGAATGATCATAGTTCTCAGCATCAAAGGAGGCATACAGATGGCCGAGACTACTTCAGTTCTCGTGATAAAGACCAGGCTGAGTCCCCTGGTACCAGTAGGTACAGGGATCAAGAGGAGTGGGATTGGAAGTATGATGCCAGACATGAACGAGACAGGGATCGAGCAAGAGACAGAGATGATTCTTCAAATAGCGGTCGTTACAGGGATGACAGACGTTATGATTCTTGGAAAGAATACAGGAGCCATGATGGTAATCAAAGACCTCGGCAAAACACAAGGTAGAGGAATTACTTTCTTAGCTGTCATACAGATACGCATATTATGTAATGCCTTGAGCATTGTAATGGCTGGTAATTTACAGAAACAGTTTTAAATAACGTTCTAGGAGGGAATAGCAAAAACTGCTGTGTGTATTGTTGATAGGGAATCTGTGTAGTACCAGGACTTGTTCATTTTGCGTACCCAGCATTATGTACGTGGGGAGGTATTGTCATTGGCATTGCGTAGTGAGTGGTTATTTGCGGTAAGTGGTTGCCAAACACAGAAGAGGTGGACATAGATTGCTTTTGCATTATAAACCCATTTATGTTTCTCTTGCAACTGGACCAAAGGCAGGAAAAGAGTGGATTTGACCAAATAATTTTATATATAAGACAATTCTGAAAACAGAATTTAAAATTTGACTCAGTTATAAGTAATTATTGAAGGGATCATGAATTCTTCTGTCTGTCCAGAACCAAGTTTTTATCAGGAGTGCATAAACTTATTTCTGGCAGTCACTGGTGGGCTTCTGTGAACACAAGAATGCCCCTTAAAGTTCCATAAAAAAACAGAGAATTTTCATACCCAGATGAGCAAATATCATATTTTCAAGGGAGACCTCAACCCTTGGAGTTTGTTAATTGTTTATATATAGGTATTTGCCTTTCGGCCACTGTGACATTTTAGTAAATGGTGTTCTGGTACATTTGCCACAATTTGACCTCTGAGAATGGCTGGTTATTCACCAGTCAGGAGTTTTATGACTTTTGACCTGTATGTATGACCAGGGAATTCCCTGGCTTTGTATTCTCCACCTAGTCACTTCAGAGCACAGAAATGCAAACAGGTCTCCATGCTAAGTCCTTCTTATTTTTGACTCATTTTTACCAAAATTTGAATGCAGAACTTCCTAATATATTTAATTTACACTGATGGATGGGTAGAGTGATTTAAATGGGCACTCAATAAAGTTGCAGTTACTCCTAAAATTTACATCTCTAGCTGTTACAAATAGTTTGGTCAAGTTCTGACAGATGGAAAAACATTGCCAGTTTTTTCATTGCTTGCAGTCAACAAGCATGTGTCGACTACCATTTCTAGCCATCTCTACTTTCATTCATCCATTTGTCCATTCACTTAGCCTTCTATGTTTTTGTGTCTTTACATGTCTTTACAGATGTTGGTCCAAAGATTTTTGATGATTTTCTGTTATTAAATTGATACATTGACACATTTTTGCTTAAAAATACATTTCAAAAGCTGTCTGGCTCCACTTCCAACATAAGCAGAAATATGAACTGTACTGTGTTAGGTCTGCTAGTTGGAGGTCTGAGGATAGAGAATAAAGCCAGTGTACCCAACAGTGTGGGATTTATATTTTTACCCGATGATGGAAGCAGAAGCAACTTCCAAAACACTATGTTTTTTAACCAAAAATGGAACTTTGGAAAATGTGCAGTTTTCATTCATAGTAGATGTTTGTTTGCTAATTAAATATATTAATATAACAGAGTTTAATGCATTATGTTATATAATTTTCTCTTGCCAGTTATGATAGGCACGAAAATGATGCAGATACGGAGGATTATTTTAGTGATTGTGATCGTGAGAATACCAGATATCGTGATAATTATGACAGCCGATACAGAGATCGACCTGACAGAGAAAGAGAGCAACGTGAGAACATGGAAAAAAGCTCTAGACAAAGGCATGATCATAGGTAAGCATGATGGAAGAAGATTGTTGAGAAACTTGTGTAATGAAATGTATGTCACCAGGTGACTGTTACGATGTGTGTTGCTGAATGTGTTAGTAAATCTTGTGATTTAAAAAATGTAGATGCCATTTTTGTTAAAGACATGATAATGTTCTGATACAAAGTGTTACATATTAGACAATCTTTTTTGGGAGGAATCCTCAGAATGTCAATTATTTGTTTACACTCAGAACTTTTAGCACTGAGGTTTTGGTGATGGATTTTGGAAAATCGAGGGACTTTATGTTACTTGTGTTTGGTCAGAATTAGTTAAATCTGTGTTATAGACTTAATATTTGTGTAACTGTTGTGCTGTGTTCTTGTGAAATAATCTAAAGTAAAAAAGAAATGCTTTTATTTGCAATTATAATACTGGTATAAAATATTCTGCAAACAAGTATTTACAGTTGATCTCAGGGTAAGTAAATATTGGAAAGAATTTTAAAATATTAATAGTTACAGGGAATTATGGAATGGCATCGTTTATATTGAAGTGACTCTGGAGAGTCTGATAGGACAATGGCTGCCTTTTGTGATGACAGTAATGAAAGTTTTTATTCTGTAATAACAGACAAGCATAAGTAATTTTTGCTGTGAGTAGGATATGCGATGGATTGGGGCAAGTACCTTCTTGGTGGTTTCTTGCACCTGTGCCAATGAAGGATCAGGAGGGATAGAATACAATGGTATGTTTGTAAGTTGTGAAGGTGAATAAGATGTGTGTGTGGTTGGACTATCTGGAGACTAATGCATTCTGTATCCTTTCCTGATTTCACTTCATACCAAATATTGCAGTTGAGTGGTTACTCCTCCTACTTCATATTCAGATCACAGTTTCAAATCTGAGCCCATGGATCAGCTGTGAGGTGTTTTGTTGGTTCCCTTAGTCCTTTGATGCAGATGCTGGGGTAGTGCCCTGCATTAGTCCATGACTGCTTCCTTCCATATTCTTTCCAATGCTTTATCCATTAATCACTCCATCATTCAGTGGTGAGCAGTATTATTAAATGAACCATAAATAAATAAATAAATAAATGTGCGGTTTGAGGTTATTATGGCAATGAAGATGACGCCTTGAAGATGAAGACAATATATTTATCCAAAAGGATGGTGTCTACCTATGAGTCCACATGGTGTCACAACCCAGATCATCATTGTCATTGTCAAATAAATTTCACTTCACTGAAAATCGTTCATTTAGGTACAGAAGTTTGTTTTGATGTTGTGATAAACATGTAATATTTTATAAAAAATAGTATATAGCAGCTGTTTGACGTTTTGGGTGTTGCCACTGGATGCTAGTTTATCTCTTTTTAAGGACTGCTGGGAGGGATCGTAATCGAGACCGTGACGAAGATCATGATAGAGGACAGAATCGGGATAGAGAAAGACGAAGGCAAGACTATTCTGACAGACGTGATTATAGGGGATCAGATGAATACTACAGTAGGGGTTATGAGGTTAACCCTTACTATCGAGATAATCAGAGGTGGGTTGATAGTGCATGCTTTTACCATACATGGTCAATTTAGTTATATGTCACAACTCTGTTGTAGCTTAATTTTTAGTTTTGCTTTCCATTATAAGTAGAGATGGGTCTATGTACTTATTCTGTTATTTATTAGGACCATCTACACAGCTGTTTGTTTCTTCAATTCTAAAGGGTTTTGACAGTGTTTACTTAACTGTTGTAAAATTTTTATTTTCTTGTGTGGGATACTAAGTGATGAATCATGGTGAACTTACTAAACTTTTTGGTTATGCGTGATAACTTCAATTAATGGGAATCTGTTTTAGTAGAAATTATAGTCTATATTTCATATACATTATCATGATTAAAGATTAATTCAAGATTTTGTGGTGGGGATAGGAAAGATCACATTATTAGCTGAGTGCCATTGATAAGCATTTTTCTTCTCTTCCTCACAACTAGTCTGAGACTAGTCAGGCCAAGCAGTATTGCTCTTTACCTCCTCTCCCTCATTTAAAATAATGCTAACCAAATTGTTCTGTCTTTACTATTCATGCTGTGAGTTGGTTACTGAATACTATGTGGCAGGTACCAAACAGTGTTATGTTACCAAGTCATGATCTCATGGATTTGGGAAATTTCAATTTCAGGATTAAAGGTTGGTCAGAAACCCTTGGTATAATGAAAAAGTATCAGTAATGTTTTTGCCCAGACTTGTATTTGACGTTTTTTTAATGCTTATCTCTCTTGTCTTACAGTGACTGATGTAACAGGCACTTCTTACCCCCTAAGTGTTGTTTTAATTTCTAATTTGCAGGTCCCGTCCCTCAAGTCGAACAGAATATGATGAATATCGTCAAAGAGATTACCATGGATATGGAGGTAAAGTACTGTAAGATGTAGATCACATAGTTCCACAGGGTTTAGATGTGTTATTTCTGGCCTTGTAAAACACATAATGTAAACAGCAGAAAGTTGTGGCATTACAAAACTGTAATATTAATACTTGGGTTTTTGAATATGTGTGTGTGTCTGTGTATCACATCAGAAGAAAATTAAGACTTATTTATGAGTGCATTTTGTCTGTTACTCTGCCTGTTAGGAGTGACACTATTTGAAGTCATAAATAATTATCATCCATTGGCATTTCTACCAGGGTCATACAGCCTTCTCCATTTTTTCCTGTCCTGGATTTCTTTCGTTCCCTATTTACTGTACTGTATGTAAAAATAATTTTTTTCTAGTGGTTTCCATTTTTGTGTCTTTCTTTTGTGATTTCAAAGCAAATGTAACTCTTTTTAGTACAAAGTGATCTGTGTAGAATGCTTTTTTTGTAGCAAGTATATAATGCATTAAGTCATTATGTAGCACTGTAGTAAAGTAAAGTGTAAACATTGATAAGTAGGACTGTATATTCATAAGACTGTCATAACATGTAAGCAATTTAATTATTTCAGCACAAATTATTTTACCCACATGCTCAACATTTACACACAAACTCCAGGCTCTGTAGCTTGCACTAATTTTGGATCTACAGAATTATCATACTAGGGCTCTCCATATAGTGATAAGTTGGTATAGTTTCTTACTCAAGATTTTAAAACGCAACCAACTCCCCCAAAGGTTGGTTGTGTTTTAAAAACTTGACCAACCCCCCCTTTGGGGAGGGTTGGTCAAGTGTTTAACCCCCATTCGTGGGGGTTGGTTTAGTTTCTTACTCAAGATTTTAAAACGCAACCAACCCACCCGAAGGGGGGGTTGGTCAAGTGTTTTACCCCCCCCCCCATTTGGGGGGGTTGGTTGTGTTTTAAAAACTTGACCAACCCCCCCGAGGAGCTCCGAAAGGAGCGCTCTGCTCTAGTGTAACAAAAAAATTATGACATATAGAACTTGTACATTGTTGGGGTTGTTAACTAATTGGAGTGCTTATTTGATTTTGTCTTTTCGCTGATCATATAAAATTAATTTGTGGCATTTAAAGTAAATATCCAAAAATTATCATGTAACTTCAGAATAGTTATACATCTGATGTCTAAAAAGTAAAATATTTTGACTTTAATCTGGTGGCATGTCATAACCATCATGAATTATGTTGAGGAACCAAGAAATTCTTACAGAATTTTGCTTGAGAAATGTCTTGGTAGAAAGTCACTTGGAAGACTATGAGGGAAATGGGAGAGAGTTCAACAGTGGTTATTAGATAACATATTTATAGTTTTGGAACACTTGTTTGGTTGACAATTATACAAATTTAATTTGAAATTGTTTCTTTCTTTTATGACTAGCCTACAATTATTTTGGGAGGCAGATGGATTCTTACCACTATGATCCTTACTATACTTACAAGTATTATGAAAATTTGCGTCGAACTAATCCCGCGGCATATGCAGAGTGGTATGCTAAATACTATTCATCACACTCAAATTACAATCAAGGATCCTTCTCAGAAGACCGTGGTAGTGTCCATTCTGGCAGGAGTTCTGCAAATGAAGAGTTACGTAAGGAACAGTGAGTGTTGCCTGTAAATGCATGTTATTATTTTCAGAGCACAGGTTATAAACTGTGAAATTAATTGAGAAACTATGCAGAATTACCCTAATGGTAAAAAATTATGTTAGTACATTTAGAGAATATTACTGAATTTTGTTTAACATGTGTTATTATGTTTGTCAAATTAGAAGTAACTGGACTAGCTGTTAGTGCATTGCTCCAGTGCTGCAAAATAGGATGTATGTAAATTGATTTTTGGAAGAGGAATTAGGTCATACCAAAGAAAAGACATTGAAATGAGTTAATGTGGGCCCTTTCTCTGGTAAGGTTCTCAGCTGTTTTGTTTTTACCTTGTGAATGGTCCTGTATTATGAAACTTTCTTTATTCCTGAAGCTCCTAGCAGCCTCCTGTCATAGTTCTTAACCATTTTTCCAAAATATTTTAAGTTATATTTTTGGAGGATTTGGTATCATTTTGATCTGCAGTCTGGTGAAGAGAGATGAACTCTTTTTTTTGATTTTCTCTTAGACCAACTTCCTTTGATATTGCATTGGGATGGAATATTTTAAACTTAAGTCAAAACAACAATAACATTTTAGTATGTTCAGTGACCAAAACCTTTCAGATTTACTGTACACATCTTTTTTATATGTGGCAAGGAGTTAACATTATACTGTGTTAGGAAGTTATAAAATATGGTGGGTTATTTCAGTGAACTTTACAGTTATCCTCCTATTGCAGATATGAAATAACAAGACGTTGTCACTCTCATGATCATTACCACTCTTCGTCTTTTACTGGCGATTATGACAGTGGGAGGTGAGATTAGTATCTCAGCATGATGCACAGTTTTTAGTTTGTATATTTTTTTTAGATATTTCTTGCTTTTCTGTATGGAGGTTGCTTTGTATTCTTTGTAAGCTTGTTCTACATTAAGCCCATGGTTTAAACTTTAACTAACTGTCCATATTCCGTGGATACTGAGCAAGTCTGTCAGATTATAGACTGACCCGGAAGTGGTATGGATTTACAAGTGGAAAGGTTCACACATTTCATTTTTCAGTTTGCCTCAGGATAGCACTTGAACTCAATAAGAGGAAGGAGATGTATGCATGTAAATAAGGCATTTGTCTAGTTCTCAGAAGTCATCTGATATGAATGACTTCAACTAGGTTATTTTATAAGCACAAGTAATTCAAATAAAATATATACACATTATTTATTGATGCATGAAGAGATATTGAAATAGAATTGTAGGAAGCTTTGTTTGAAGAGTTCTAAAACTTGAGATTTTGTGTATTTTTTCTTTATTCCTGTTTTTGAGACTGAATTTGATTAATGATTAATTGTTGTTTGGATGAGTGCTCAGTGATCATCTATTTCACTAATAGGGAGCCATTGACATAGATATCTTTCATGTTTGATGCTAGCAGTAGCTGAACTTGATATTCCTTCAGTATTCACCCTTGATATTTTGACTTGTTTTTAGCCTCCTTTAGATTTGCTGTCATAATTACAGCTTTCTTCACTGTAATTATGTTGCTGTAACTAACATATCCTCTGGTCTGATGTTTAAGAGCCATGTTCAAGATGTTATATTTTGAACAATTTAGTTATTTAAGTGGCTAATTCAACTAACTTGTCTTCAGATCTGTTATCTAGCACATCTGTTTTACTTGTTAATAAGTTTGAAGCCTCTCGTTTAGTATCCAGTAAAGTGCTAAACTCCGTAGTAGGGTTGCTACATTGTGGGCTTCCGGATAGGCTTTTTATGTCAGTAACTGGGCCGTCGTTAGATTAAACTAGTTATACTGTTGGAAGTTGGGGTTATTGGGGACTTTTGACTTGAAACAAGAGTTTGCTGAGGAGAACTCAGAATAGTTGGAGATAATTTGAAGTTGGTGATAAATCCCGTGTTCTTGTTACAATTGAATGTTTATTTTGTAATATTTATAAGGCTCCCCTACACATGTATGTTTAATGTTAAACATAGATAAGTTTGATGTAAGACACTGCTTGCTCACTGGTTGCTCTGTTTCAGTAGTTTTTTTATTTTGCTAGTAGATAATTTTATAAAAATATATTTTGACAAATTGGCTCTATTGTACTTGGAGTTGTGTTAGTTGTACATTTGCACACTTTTACAAAGGTTATATTGTGTGATGTCTTTTTGTTATACCATGCCATGTTATGGTGGAGTTGCTAGATGGTAATGAGATTCCTGAACGAACAGTGATATTGAAACAGTTTCAGTGTGTTTTCTATGTACATTTTGTTGAAGCTAAAGAAGAGTTTTTCTTTTCCTTCTGCTCTTTCCAGTATTAAATTGAAGTTTGTATTGTAATTAATTTTGTTCATTTTGCACATTCCACCAAAAACCTACAGAGGAATCAATGTAGTACAAACTCTGAAATTATTTTATTCCAGTTAATAGTTTGAGTAAAACTGCAAGTGTAAAGTAGTGTATGCTATGTAGACAGTTTGACTCTCTGCATCCATGTCACATTGTGATTAAATTCTAATGCATATCATTTTGTCAGGAAACTTGTTGAATATCTGAGGTTCGTCCAGATATAGTGTTCATTGCAAGATAAGCACCTCTCTCTTTGTAGTGTTTATGCACTAATGCACATGTATTATAGCTATTGTAATTTATTCTGCAGAGGTCTAGAACAAACAGATTCATCTATCATAGAAGATCCCACTGCTACAACTCCACAGAGACTTACACCAGCCAAATTTTCTACAGCACATGTTAAAGGTAAGAACATAGCAAGATTTTTTATGACCATGATACTTGGTCATAATTCAGTGGATTTGTTTAGGTGTTACACAGCAGCAGAAAAGTAAATTACAGGCGAACACTGGAAATAAATTAATGTATAATAAAATACACATTGCACAGTAAAATGCAATAAGGAGTATGGATTCTATGACAACAACGATAATAATTGCCAATGTTGACCTTGGTTGTAATGACATGTGGACTTGCAGGTAGATACCAGTGTTTCAGAGGAATATGCTACTATAAAATGCTCATGCTGCACTGCTGCTATTGAATTTCTCTCTATTGATACTATTATAAGTGGCTTAACTGTATGGTAATGAAGGATACTGAACTGACTCTTAGGGGTTTTTTTTGTCCGTTGGTGTCAGTGTTTTATATCCCAGTTAAAATGTTGAGTTCCATTTAGTGATGGGGCACAAAGAATTGTAAAGACTTGTGATGTTATATGTGACCCAGCTGACTGGAGAGCACAGTTTCTTGCCATTTGTTTCAGTCGTTCAGTGCTGTGTGTGTTACACAAATATAGAATTAAGCAGTGTATTTAAGAGAATTCCAATGAAACATTTAAAGTATGTACTCAGGTATGCAACGAATGGAACAACAGTGGTTAAACTGTTAAACTAAGATGTGGTCCTGTTCTATTTCTTATGACAGCTCATCGTAGTGGCACTTAAAATATCAAACTTTGCCCTAGTGTATCACTGTATACAGTCTGTCCACACATGCAGTCAACAGTGTGTTTTCATTTCCAGTGCAGCTTCTTCATTTTCTTTAGTAGTTTTCCTTTCAGATATTACTTGTTCTGTCCGATGTTTCATCAAGTATAACCAGATTAAGAGGTTTCTGTGGTGATATTTTATGTTTTAAACTTGTGTAACACACATTAAATTGCTGCATGTGTGAACACTTGGTTGTTGTTGCTGCTTTGAATTCTGTTCATATTTAGGATACTAATTTCTTCCTTTTCTTATCTTCTTCTGAAAATGAAAAACCAATAGCATTCTGTGTATTGGCAAAACAGTTTGATCGTAATAGTAACAAGGTTAACCATTTTTACTGTCTTCACAGTTTTTCAGTTCTGTGTGGTTCAGCATTATTTTTTGTTATAGGTATCCTCACAGCAAGAGGACAGGTTGTGAAAATATTGCCACATTATCCATTAGATGGTCAGCCAGCTACTGTGGAAATCCATGATATACGGAATTTGGTTGGTTCAGACGAAACTCTAAAGGAGCTGCAAAGTTTTCCAGGGCCACTTGTCAGGTAATGCACAGATTCATATAAAATGAGTGATTGATTGAAAGGTAATACTTACGGGGGTTTATGTAACATGATTTATTGAAAATTTACGTGATTAGCATTAATTTTTGCACCTTGTTACTCTGATATACTTGTAATATAAATTAAATTGTAAAGGAGTGTGATCAGCATGTTACTTACATTTAAAGAAACGTGTTTCAGTGTAACTTCTCACATTCTGCAAAAGTAGGTAAAATGAAAGTTGCATGTGTGATGGTATAAGGCATGCTTGCTTATTTAATAAATATATGAATGTTTTCCATATTTTTTTACAGTATATTTAAATTGTAATTAAACTGGAGAATAGTCACGAACATGGTTAAATGTTGAATAACAATTATGAATGCAGTTAAATATTGTTATACCATATTTATTTCAGTACCATGTCTACTTTCTTCCAAATTGTTTCATTTGAAAGTCAGGATGCAATTCATAATGGACTACTGCATTTCACTGAAATTTTATTTGGCATTGATGTAGTGGTGTTGAAACTGGCAACTGGCCACTTGTCTCTGCCTAGTCCCATGGTTGTTACATGTTGAGCCTTACCATCATATTCCCTGTGTGCTGCCATAATGTAGTGTTTGGGTATAGGGTAAAATGTATCTTTGTTGTTTCTTTCTTGGTTCTAATTATAGGTTTAAAAGTTTGAGAACGCTGTTTTTTGTGTGTCGGTCTGTTTTGAGTATTGTTGTCAGATAGCATTGTTTAACATATTAGGTTATCTTCATTAAGAGTAGTGGCATTTCTTGCAGGGGAGTTACACACAAGAACTCTGTAATAGCATTCTGCATTAGAAAATTGAAGAAAGCAGAGAGAGATCCTGAGGTGTTTGATCGTGAATCAGTTATGCTTTTGTGGAAATTGCTTATACTTCTTCTAAGACAGAATGGGGTAAGTAGTTCTCATAAGAGAAACACAAGAATATATATGGCATTATGTAGTTTTTTAAGCATTTTAGTGATTTCTGTGAAAAGCCCATGCTATTTAGGGTCGTTTTGATGCTGTATTTTTTAAATTACCTCTTAGAACCATTACAGGATGTCTGCTGTAGAATAGTGAGTGGTGATAATCAACACAGGATACTTAATTTTCATGTGGCAGATATTTTTTTGTGTTTATTATTGCAGCTATAGTAAAGGATTGTAATGTGCAACATTAAACACAGAACAAGTGTTAGTATATTCAGTCCATATTGTATTTTACATACAGAGAAAGTCTAATGCCGTGTGTGGTGTACTATTGTAAACATTTTGCATTCCAGACAGTTGTAGGAGCAGATATTGCTGAACTCCTGTTGTCAAACTCGAGTAGTCAGGAAACTCTTAACTTCAATGCTGCAACATCTCATGTACGTCAGGCGTCACCTGCTACATCACAGCATAGCAGTATCCATGATATGCAGGCAGAGGAACCAAATACATATCCAGCTTCTTATAAGTCAGAAGAAGAACTGACAGTAGAATTCAGAGAATATTTACTGTATGGTAACAAGAAGGAGGCTTTAGGTTTGTAGAGATTTCAGTTAAAAATGTTTACTTTCTAAAATGTATTAAAAACTTGCTTTTTAGTCTTTTAGATATTAGTGTTAATGTTAATGTTGTATTTATTGTTCCATATTTTCATTAATCATACATCATGTGAAGAGGTTGGGTTGTGATATTTGATAGATGGTTAAGAGATGGTGATATTGTGATGCATTTTCAGTCTACTTTCCTTATTTTATAAGGAGACAGAGGCTTGAGGTTTTGTCATCTTGATGTGCCATCCTTCCCCCCAGTTGCTTTTGAAGTAATAGATTCTAATTAAAACATGCTACTATAGCAGGAGCTCTAACTTTTTAAGATTTGAGCTGCATTCTCCTTTTGTCATGATATGTGGACTGCTGGATTATGAATGAGGTCAGTTGAAACATGATGACATTCTGTTAGAAATACTAATTTACTCTTAGAAACAGTTTCACATATTACTCAGAAATTTTCTCTGAAAAACCTGATGATTTCTTATGGTAACTATTTTTCAATAAACACTGTGAAGTTGCAAAAATGCATGTGGGCTACAGGTTGAGAAACCCTTTGCTAGAGGCTGCATCACAACTATCTGTTTCAGTTTTTTTTGTCATTAATGATACAGACATGGCAGCTGTACAGACTTTCATGCAATATTGGTATTTTGGTGAGTTGAAGGTATATGAGTTAATTATTGTAGGTATAGTTACTCTAATTCTTCTTTCCAACAGTTCGCTTAATTAATTTCTTTTTGAAGAAGAGCATCCTTACCACATTAATTATGTATTTTTACATGAAACAGACAAGTTAATTGAAAAGCACCAAACATTTTGTCTTGCTCTCCTCTTTACTTCTAAGTTTGTGACATTACATTTTGAATTTACTGCTTAACACATCTGTGTAATTAAGTACCACACCGTATAGTCATGTTTAGGAATAAATCTATAGCTCAACACACTCTTGTAGCAATAAGTTGAGTGAATGGTCAGATTCATACTCTTAGTGCTTTACCCTGGTATCTGTTAGGCAGGAGCTGGTGTGGACACAGCTAAGAAAGAAATTTGTACCTCTGCTGGGAATCAAAACTAAACTCCAATCATCCAGCATGCAGCCAGTCACTTTACTGATTTAATTATCCTGGCTCATCATCATGTTAGCACATTTTGAATTCAGACTAGATATTTTTGAAGATTGCAGTTTCAGTTGTGGTGCAGAAAAATCTAATTGTAACAGTTATGCTGAGTTTCAGGATTGTGCTTATGTGGTTTATTATTCTCTGCTTAAATGTAAGTTTCTGGTTTATGTTACTTAGTATTTCTGACTTGGATGCTGTGATTATGTCTCATAAACAAGAGTGTGTTTCAATATCAGTTTTTCTGTTTTGTAGAATGGGCCATGAAGCGTGGATTGTGGGGCCATGCTTTATTTCTAGCTTCAAAGATGGATCAGAGAACTTACGCCAGTGTAATGATGCGTTTTGCTAATGGACTTGCAATGAATGACCCATTGCAAACTTTATATCAGTTGATGTCAGGACGCCAACCTGCAGCAGTTACAGTATGTACTTTTTTTTTGTGAAGTTAGGTGTTCCTGATGTGAAATATTATGGCACATACAACTCCATTTACAAAGCACCTATTTTTGGCATCAGACTTGTTCTTCTTTGTCACTTTAACAAACATATCTGGTGGTATGTTTGTCCTCAGACACTCCCTCTAGTGTCTTAGCTTACATGACCAATTGCCTTTGTATTTCACTTGAGGAATACCATGTAACTGTTGTGTACTGCATTTTTCTAAACAATTACCTTTATAATTAGCACTAAATTGATATTGATTTTGTGTTGCATCTGCTGTATGTAGCCTAAAGTGTGGATCTTAGACACTTCTAGAAGCATTCATGAATAGAGTAAAGAAGGATTGAACAGGTGAATTTATCATGACTAATGAATTAGTCATGGTAATAAAACTTGTAACTGAACATGAATTTCCACTGTACAATTTTTAATTTTTAATTTTATAGTTCTAAATTGGATCTAGCTGCCATACATTTGTATTCTATTCACATTGTTGTGTATGGGGTATTTACCAAAAGTTCACATTGTGGACATGTTTGTGCTTCTCATTTTCTTCTGTGTCACATTTCAGTGCTGTGCTGATGATAAATGGGGAGACTGGAAGCCACATCTTGCCATGATCCTCTCAAACCCATCTCAAAGGCCAGAACTAGACCATAAAGCAGTTATTACTCTTGGAGATACTCTGGGTAAGTGTGGGACTGTAAAGTGTAAAGAGAGGTGAGGTCAACAGTCATCAAGACTGAATTGATCATCACAGGATATAATTTGGGGTAGTGCCATAAAAAGTAGTGTCAGTTTTATGACATATGTTTTAGTGACCAGCTAGGTAATCTTGCTTTGTTTAACCACATTGTTTTTAATTTAGGGAACGTTCATGTTTAAGATAACACAGAAAGGTTACAAACTTGTAGTGATATGCGTTGAGCATGTTCTACATTTCCAAGAATTGAGAGAATGCAAAACTAGACTTTTGAAGAAAGTGAATGATGTGTAAAAATTAGCACGGATTTTCAGCATTCTAAACAGTTCTGTTAATGTTATGTATATTTACTTGTATGATTGTTTCCAGCATGTAATTTTAATGACTGGTGATTGATTGAGTATGATAATTTTCAGGTGCATGTGCAGGGTAATTGAGAAAATACAGTGTTTTTAAAATATTGTTCACAAATCAATAGTCAGAAACATAGTAACATTGTGAAGTGTGAATCTTTGAGATTATGTGTGGCAGATTTAATATAGTTAGAATCTGTACATTAGTAGTAGTATTAGCAGCATGAACAACAGCAACAACAACAACAACAACAGTAAATAAAAGATTTCCGTTTCCATTAGAATTCAATCCTGTGACCACTTGCTCACAAGCCCAGCATGCTAACTAATTAAGTATGTAGTATTTGATTGTTGGATTATGCACTTATGTTACCTAAATGTAATGTAGACAACAGAAGATTTGTAGGACATGAAGTCTATACAGTTGGGCTATTTATGAGTTGCACCTAGAACTCTTTCTGAAATTTTCAAGTATAAATTAAAATGAATGTTTATACTACATTTTTTCTGTTGCAAACAGTAGGAAGATAATTCATTCGTGTGAAATGACATGTAATGACCAGTTTTATAAGGATGGTCTCCAGGCAAATACTTTCACAGTACCATAAATTAGGCCAGGATCATTTCCTTTATATCCTGTCCATAATTTGCTATCATTCCACCATTTTGCTTTATAAAATTGGAGTTCTTGTAAATGTCTTTGTAATGCATCAAATAAATGTAGAAGGTCTGCATTAATCTGTGTCTCTACTTCCAGTTTAAGGCATCAGAATCCATGTTTAATTTCCTTTGCTACCAGCTTATGAGTGTACTAAGTGAATTAAAACGTGTTGCTTTTAGGAACTCAGATTTTTTCTTGCAGAGTGCCTGGCACTGAATTTGGAGTATTAGGCCGGGCGCAAACAGAGCCACTAGCCACAGCCACAAGCTGCCGTCTGTATTTTGTATGCAGTTTTAATAGACTCAGCGCAGACACGGCGTTCGTAGTGGCCTTATCTCGCTACTTGTGGCTGCGTTCGACCGCCGTTTATCCAGCGCAAACGCAGCCACTCGTGTCCGCCACCATTCCTAGCTCCCCACCCACTACCTCAATGTAATAGCAAGTCTTTCTGCAGGAGGTATGCTTTCTCTCATGTTGGTATCTTGGCGTTTTAAACGATCTTGTAACAAGGACAATAATTCATTGAATGTTGTCAAACTCATTCGAAAATACTTAAAAAATTTATCTTCGTGCCTCTTCAGCTCCTCGAAAAGTGTAGTAAAATGGCCGTGTTCGCTGCGAATTCGCAATGTTGGATGTACCCAAAAACGGCGCTGTCTTTGTCGTTGTTTATGTTGGCGACGTATTATTAGTATTGCGACCAATGCTTCCATATCGGAGTTCATTTTGCTACTGACGCGCGGTTGGGGAAAATGTCTGCATAAAGTGGCGACCACTAGTGGTCGTGTTTAGCTACAAGTGGCGGCCACTTGTGGTAATGTTTAGCCACAGGTAGCACCACAAGTGGCGGTGGCTAGTGGCTCCGTTTGCGCCCGGCCTTAGACTTGCTAATGATTTGAAAACATGTTACTGATATCTGTTGATAGTTCCACCTTTTGTTCTTCACATTAATAATAATACTATTTTCATTTTGATAATTTTTATTAAGTATCTTTCACTATTCTGAAATGTAATTAAACTGAACAAGTTTTTGACATTTCATAGGAGAACATGTCTTTCTCCTATAAATGACTTTAAGTTCACGTATGCATTCTGAGAGAAAGTCAAATTTTAAAAACATAAGGTAAAACAAATGTTTCTCATTTGAAATGTTGCAGGTGCTCGAGGATATCTGCATGCATCTCATTTTTGCTACTTGATGGCTCAGCTGGAGTTTGGCGTATTTAGCCATAAATCATCAAAAATAGTGTTGCTTGGATCGTCACACTTGAAGCCTTTCTTAGAGTTTGCTTCAAATGAAGCCATCCAAATGACTGAGGTTTACATATATGCATGCCAGTTGGCAGAATATGAATTTAATGTTTCACAGTTCCAGGTACTAGTTCATTATTTTACAAAACTGAAGTGGTTATGAAATTATCTTGGATTATTAATTTGTATAAAATGTCCAACATGACTTCCTACTCAATTATGATAATTACTGTAGCTTCATTGCTTGCTTTACAGGCCTTCAAGTACTTGTATGCAAAGCGACTTGCAGAATTTGGAATGCCGGCTGAGGCAATCCATTATGTGGAAGTGATAGCTGGATCAATCTTACAGCAACCTACACGTTACAGTGCAAGTTTCATAAAGGAGGTTTATGAGCTAGGAAATCAACTCAAATACCATGATCCATTGTACAGTAATGGTGAAGGAGAAGTGGGAGAGTTGGAAGATCCATCATGGTTACATGGTTTGCACAATGTTATTCACAATTATAATGTAAGTACATCACATTAATTCACGCTATATAAAGTGTTTTAACATTTTAACCTTTAGGTAGATGTTGTTTCTTTGTGCAGACATATGATATAACTTTTAAATAAGAATGTGCAATCTGAAAGTATGTATAATCTTAATGTGAATAGCCCAATAATGAATATCACGAATTTTATCACTGTTCCTCTGTGCCTCACTTTTAATTCATTCTGGCTAGGGTTCTGTCTGTTCATGTAAAAATCTTAATTGCCCTTTTTTTTAAGTTTTCTAGTTTAGTGTCATTTTGTTCAGGAATTTTAGAGTTATTTGCGATTCTAATTTAGAACTTTGTACCCTTGATAGATTGGTATGATTCAGCAGGACATTCCGAGCTATAGCTCAACATCAAATCTGAGTTACTCAGAAGGTGATCCTGTTCAGCATGGGACAACTAATACTGACAGTATGCAGGTATGCAGTACAGTTGATATTACTGGATTTCTTTATTTATGGACTTGTCTAGAAGTTCAGTATTACTAATTGCAATATACTTATGTCAGAATCCTTTAGAATTGTTAAAGATCGGGGGATGGGACCATTAGAAAAGTGTTCCTGTATATATGTGTTTGTCAGTATACAGTTGCTGCTGGTTGCAGGATCAGTTAACTGCTGGTATTGACTGGCAGCAGCAGCAGCAGCTGCCTCCTCAGCCTCTGTGCAGTCTGGATCAACAGACACGGCAGCGGCCAGTTCAACACGGAATAGAGGAAACCGGTGATGATGGTAAGCTCTTGTTACTTGAAAGTGGATAGAAAGTAGGGATTCTCAAACACGCTGCTTTTGAAAGATTACATAAATTTATGTGATTACCTGTGATCAAAACTACTGACATCATTAGGATTCCGTAGTATACACTTTTTCAATTAGATATATTTATGAAAGCCATCTGTCTTATTCAAAAGATTTTGTCACCAAAAAGAAACTTAACCCATAGTTTCAGAACCCCTTTTATAGTGGTATGTTGTGTCTGTTTCTTCTTTTGACTGCTGAATCTTTGTTGGATGATATTTTGTATGGAAGTATAGTTTTATGCAAGATTTGAGGTTTTCACAGCGGTGAGTATGAAGATTTCTGTCTTCTGGGTTGTTGCGCTGTGTAGTCTGGTCTATGTTTACCAACGTTTCAGATGTCATACTGCCTCCATCATCAGGGCAATGAGTATGAAGATTTCTGTCTTCTGGGTTGTTGTGCTGTGTCATCTGGTTGATGTTAACATCGACCAGACTACACAGCGCACAGAAATCTTCAGTATAGTTTTAGTTTTATTGTATACAGAACAGAATGAATCTACAGTCAAGAGAGTTTTCCAAACAATATGACAGCATAGCATCTGAATATACATTGTAAGGGATTGTAATGTGTCCAAACACGAGCTGCAAACTGACCATGAAAGTTTTGTTGGTAGTTGCCCTGTCCTGTTACAGTTTTGTTGAAACAGTAGAAGATGTAGCCCTATAATTTATTATGCAGAATAAATGTTGTATGTAATGCTGCTGCTGTGTTCTCAGTATGTCAGACACAAGCAGAACCTTCAGGTGATCCAGGAAGAAACTTTAAAAGTCCTGACCAGTATTGGACAAACTCTCAATGGGGGACCGTTTCAGCGAGTACAGCACGAGACCAAGACCAGATGACCTCTGTAGGGGATGATTATAGCAACAGTGAGACTCTTGTAGCAGCAAATACATCTATGCAGCAGCAAAATAATTACTGGAACATGTCAGCCACCAATGCAGAGGTAAGAGAGTTTTGATTCTTGTACGTGCCTGATCTTAATTTGTAATGTGAACATGGTGATTTATGAATAATGCATTTAATATTAAAATGTAATATAATATTGATTTACTAAATAAGTATGTTTCACTGTAAAGTAGGTCATTAAAGATATGCAGTGAAGATTTGTTACTGTGGCCGTTGATTATTATGCTGTCATTGTAGTTACATATAAAGTGTTAGTTATGAAGCATAGAAGAATTTGACAAACTGATTCTTTTTCTGTATCCACTCATCAGGTTACAACTCCAACTTCAACAGTGAATGTATCTCTTGTTGAGTTATTGCTGTTATACTTTTTGCAGTCAGTCAGTCAGTCATGATGTTGGTGTATCTGTACTGTAATTGTTTGGATAACCGTAACTTATGACTTCGGAACCTATTATTATTATTATTATTATTATTATTATTATTGTTGGCTCCTGGAAATGCGTTGGCATTTTTCTGTGTGGCTGAGATTTAATCCAGAGGGCCTCAAATGTTGGAGATAAATGTGTTCAACAATATACAATTTTTTACAGTTAAATGAAACTGTGTACTGTATTCTTCTTCATTCCATACTGTTTATGCAGTGTGGTTTTGTTATGTGCCCTGGGTTTGAGTCCTGAGTATTCATTTATGTTTTTTTTCAATGGTCTTACAAGATCATAATTGAGATTATAGTTGCCCTAGGGAGCTTGAAAGTCAGTTTTATGTTCCTGGTAGGAAGACCACTATTCAGTTTAGAGATTTCCGAGTATAAAGCCCTTGGAATTTTGTTGCTAGGTTAATGGAGGTTAGAATTTTGGATAATGGATCAGGAACAACTGAGTAGGAAACATGTCTAAGTAAGCAAATGCTGTTATTAAAAATAACAGTGCAGGGAAGTAGTAGATACTTCTAATAGTTACAGTTGTTTCTTGTAGATTCCAAATACCTACATCCAGCCAATATTAGGCAGCACTTGAATTATGAAGCAGTGATGAGCACATTTGTCATTGTGAACCTTGGTTTACAAGCAGATGTTTCATAGCCACTGTCCCCTTTGTTTGCTGTTACTTTTTAGGTAACATAACATTAACCTTGAACTCAAGCTAAGTGAACCTGACCTGACATAACCCACCAACTGAGCCATAGCTCTGGTTAGTCATCAGGTTTTCACTATGGAGGCCTGGGTTCATTCTCAGAGCAGTATACTCTTTTAAATAATACAAAATTTCTGTTACGCATAGAAGTCTGTTCCAAATGATGTAAGTTGGTTGGCTGTTGCTCATATGAGACGTGGAGTTTCAGGTTATTTGCCAGTGTATTGTATTTGAACAATACAATGTACAAGCAGTAAAAGAACTGTGAAAATTTCACAAAAATGTATAAAGTAATAAGTGCTGCTTGTAGATAACTGTTATTATTAACATTTTGTTATTTACTTTCTCTTGATTGGTGCTGCTCACATAGCAATCAGTGGCGACTAATCCTGTAAGTATTCTAACAAACTTACCAATAAGCAATATTGAGCAGCAAGTAACAAGTACTTTTCAAGAAACAGTATTTCCTTCTTCCAGCTGTTGTGAAACAGTAGTTATTCCTAACACACTGGCAGATATGTCTCAAAGCACTGTTACTTCCCATAGAAGTGGCATCTTGCTTCCTATAAGAAACATTGGTAGTTTTTGTCAGAATAGTTCCAGAGACTGTGTTAGCTTGGCGGAGAAAGAACCGGCTTCGGAACAAATCCAGCACAACATGAAGCAATCGTTGCATAGTAGTGAATTGATTTTTCAGCAGGGCTGTGATATTCATCATGAAGTTAGAAGTGATCCTGTCACAAATAAGATACTTCATAATAACTTCAGAAGTATGTCTTCAACCTTTAATGCTTCTGTTCATTGTGGCTTAGAAAGCCTGAACAAGGAAGATCCACGTGAGATAGCAGACACTGCTGATTTAGCTGAAAGTACTTCAACTAATACAAATGAATTAGCAGTTTTTTCTGACCTTAATCAACATATGACTTCTTCGAAATGTATCAGTGAGTCTGCCTTCCACACTGCCACAGGGAACCTGACTACTCTGTACTCTTTCAGTAATGATACAGGAAAAACCAACATTCCTGCTTCCTCGGACTCTAACAGTGTATTGTCCTCTGCGGGTTCTCTTGCATATAGGAGAAAGCTGTGGAATTTTGGTTATAATCACAAGAAGTCTGATGTAATATGTGATACAGTAGATGCATGGAGCAATTCTCGTAGTGGGAAATTGCTTCTCAACTTGAAGCAGAGTTTATTTGGACATATGAATCGTACTGAAAGGATGTTGTTGATTGGTGGAAGTAAGCCCATTGTTTTTGGTGGGACATATCCAATAGATATGCCACTGGAAAGGAATGTGGAGGAAACTGTGAATAAATGTGATAAACATGTTTCTCCACAAACATTTGATATTGATGCGCCCTGCTTAGGTTTTGTGGAGCAGACGTTGTCTAGTGCATTGGTGGATAGCCAGAACACTGTTTTTAGGAGAAACAAAACTGTACAGCTTTGAGTTTGTCACCAGGATAAGAACATTCAGCTTCAACAAATTGTAATCTATACAAATGAAATTGTAAAGTAGTAAATTGAATAAAATTATCAAAATAACTTTGTTGCTGCTGTCGTCACAGAAAGAGAAGTCTTTACTAGTTGACATCATTTTATCATATGTTAATATCTTTGTTATGCCTATTTAATTTCCAGAAGATTTCCTGCATCTTATTTTGTTTAGAAATTGTACAACATGTAAATAATTCGAATTAAATCGTAGCATAATACAGAAGTTCAGAGGATGAGATGTTTGTATAAAGAATGCGCTTTTAATGTGTAAAGCTGTGTCATGTGGCTTTACAGCTGATTAGTGCTACAGTTTTGTCATCATGTCTTTCATGTAACAAGTACAAAGAAAGTGTGTTCTATGTCAAGGAAAGAAGAAAATACTCAGTTCTGAATTGTATTAAACTGTCAGCTGTTCACCTCACGAGAGATCAGATCTTGAGTATGTTCATAGCAGTTCCTTTTCTGGGTATGGGCGTAGTATTTGACTTTTTAGTACTTGCATTTTGCATTAATAGTATTAGTGTGTGTGTGGATGTCCCATAGTTTCACCATGTATAAGGCATGATCAGAAAGTGTTGATACTGAATCTGTGAATATTAAGCTACTGTACATACATAGGTTGTAAGGTTTATCTCCCTTGAAATAGACTTTCTAGTACATACAGACTTGATGCACTTTTCTGTCAGTGCTACAACACCTGAGATTCATTTCTTGAAACTACCAAAAGCTAGCTGCTTCATTGCATTATGTTCACTTCATAAAATCTTTTGCTTTTTATTTAAAAAAGTTTGGGAGCAGGGAACAGAAAAGAGTCATGTGTAGCGTTGTTTATTGAGTAGAGACGCTGACTCACGTAAGATGTGTTTTGGCTAAAAATTGTCCTACAAGCTCCACTGAGTGGGCAAGTGCGTCTTCTTTGCAGCTATGTATGAAGCAGTGGATCATGAATATGTTTAAGCACTTCTAAATATAAATCTTGGTTAATAATTTGACCTTGTAGAGTTTGTTCATGGTGCAGAGCACTCTGGTTTTTGAAGAACAGACTTGGTATTGCTTTGACTTCGATTTGCTCTTGATATTCATTTTTAGTTGTGACAATCGCTGCTTACTTTTGAATCATAACTTTAGACCTGTGATTCATTAACCGTTAAAGTATCTCTTAAGCATTAATACATAACTCCCTGTTATATCTCCAAATGCTGTTTGCATCAACTGAGAGGTTATAGTCGCAGTTTGTCCAAACATTTTACATTTTTATGGACACATGTTCCATATTCCTGAATATTGTTAAATCAGCATGTGGAAAAAGAATTCTCACTTTAAAGACTGATTGTGGACATGCAGTGACATGTCTCAGGATGTATTTGTTAGTAATGTCCTTATACAGTGGGATTTATTTGGTATGTGAATTCAGGCTTGATGCTTTCTGACCAGATTTCTTGTAATTAGTGTGTTGATGTAATGTAGGATAAAAGTTGTGCGTAACTGCATTGTTTATTTGACTGTAGGCTGACAGATCTCCCTAATGCTTTTAAATGATTATAAAACTGTTATCTAGCATTTATTCCAGTAATAGGTACCATATGAGGTTCATAGAAACAATCCAGACATTAATTGGTGCTTCCTTGAATAACCCAACTCATACTGAAGCTGCTGTTTTTAGTGGTTGGTTAATGAATAGATTACAGTTTTTATCAGAATAGGTTTAATGTGGTTGAAGTGATAAAATTGTTTTTTGTCTCTTCAAGTGATGTGTGTTGAAGTCCATGTACTTCGGAATATTAACATTGTTTGGGCCAAATCTGTTATGAAATTGTGGCTCCCATTTTAGGGACATGTGAAAGAAATAGTGTTTCCCTCCCACAAAGGTGTGTTATTAGGATTTGAATTTTTATAATTCATTATGAAGATAATTCATTGATACTGTTAGGAAAATAATCCTATGTACTGTAATTTAAAGGGTTAAGTATGCAGTAGTTGAAAGTGCGAAAGCATCCTGTCCCAAATAAATGCCAATTCGTTTGAACTGTTTGGCCTTGAGCTTTGTTGATAGTTATTACAAAGGCAAGCGTTATGGGGAATTGGCGTCTCCACATGGTAAATGGGTATTCGCTGTCACAGTACAGTTTTATACGTGGAATGAAAATAATTTCACCGGAATGATCTCCCGTTATGATCATACATTGAAGGAGGTTGTTGGTCATCTGCTGTACTAATAAACGTGTTCCGTTAATTAATCCTTCCGAAACGCTTAAATTACGAATCAACATGACAATAGCATTCTTACATAGTCACAAAGTATGTGGAGGCAATGATCGTAGTCTAGATAATTTTGTGCTGGTAAAACCGTTTTAGAATATCAAAAGTACTTATCTTATATAAGAATTATTACATTACATTACATTACATTACAGAGACGTATTTACGTCAGATTCTCCGGAACCGTGGTTTCACTGTCAACTTTTTAAACTATTAATGTTTGTGTGGAGACAGACTTCTGGCAGAAACGTATGGGGTGATTGTGCCTTATGCTAAGGTTTAGGACTCTTGTTTTTATTATGCAACAGGTGTACTCCCCCCCCCCCCCCCCCCCAAAGATCTTGTTATAAGCAGCAATGAAACAGGACTCATTAAGTTTGATTTATTTAAAGAATGTAGTTTAGAATGTTCTACATGTGTAGATTCTGTAGACCTGTATCTTGATTGTTTTGAGAATAACTGTCTCTGTGGTTTGTGGGTGTGTTTGGCAGGTTATGGGTTGCGTGACATTACCAGGATCCACTTCACAGATGACATTACAGGAGGAACCACCAACATCACAGTCAGAACCTTCTGTGGGAGTCAAATCTCCTATCAAACAAAAACAAAAAGAACAAGTATCAAAGCCTGCAGGAGGTACTCACAGCTGGTTAGGAGGAATCTGGAACAGATTTTCCCTCCGGCTATCAAATCAAATGAAGCTGCCTGATGATAAAAATCCATCAGTAAGTGTAAAGCAATGTGTGTAGGGTTTTTTAAAAACTGCTTTGAATTTCTTTTATTAAAATCTAAGTGATTAATTTCTTGATATGTTGTATTTCTACCCTACTTTGTTTTTATAGTTACTATGGAATTCTAATGCCATCCTCATCTTCCTTCTGATGCACTGCCTGTAAACTATTAAAACCAACTCTGAGGAGCAGATTTCTTCTTGATCAGTTAATGTCAGGAAGGTAGTTAAAAAGTTCTCTCTCTTTAATATAGAACTTTAAAATTCATTATCAAATGCACAACAGCTCACCACTGGACTCTGCATCACTTATTTATCTGTTTTTTATTTGTTAGTGTTATAATAATTTTATTAAACCATAATTTGAGAATATGTTATTTTATTGGTGAATAAACATTTGTGTTCTTTTAAATAACACCATGATTTCAAATTGTTCAATAAGCGGTGTGTACTTTTCATGTATCCATCATACCAGACTGACTTCATGGAACAGAGTTCTTGAGAAGCTAATAGTATGCTCAGCCCTTTGCAGTGTTAAAGTTTTTAGACTAATTTTTGTGATCAGTTTACCCAGTTTAACCAACAGCAGCTCATTTTGTACATGTTATTGAAAAAGTGAATGTTTGTTGTGTAATTAGCTCTTTCTTCCATCTACATCCCAAACAGCAGTAAGGATAAGAATAACAATGGTAGTCAAAAATCAAACATGGTGACAGTATATACAGGGCTATTCAAAAAAGATTGTCGGGGTTTTGTGAATTTTTGTGGGGCAATGCATTAAACATACGACTATTATTACACTGGTGGATGGAGAAACACTCAAAGTTTTGTCCTGTACCGCCCGCCATCCAGTAGTTACGCGTTTGGCCGCCAGGCGTTTTGTACTCTCGAATATCATCAAAGTTGGTCCATTACCATTGTCCAGCGGCACTTCCACACGAAAGTTGGGAAGGATCCACCCTCTGACAATTTCATTCTCAGGTGGTATGCACAATTTGTGGAGATGGGGGTCCCTGTGTAAAGAAATAAGCAGTGGGCATCCCTCTGTGTCGAAAGCGAAAGTGGACCAGATCAGAGAAGCTTTCCAACGTAGCCCTAGAAAATCAACTGCGAGAGGCAGCAGGGAACTCAGCATACCGCAACCCACAGTTTGGCGTGTGTTACGGAAATGACTAAGAATGAAGCCATATTGCCTAATGCTGCTTCAAGCTTTAACACCTGATGACCACTGAATGGGGGCTTTCTGCACTGCACTGCAACAACTAATGGAAGAAGATGGCTTTTGTGACAGACTGATTTTTAGTGATGAAGCAACCTTTCATTTTTGCGGAAAAGTTAATAAACACAATGTTCGAGTTTGGGGGACGGAAAATCCCCATTGTTACGTTGAACATCAGCGTGACTCCCCCAAAGTGAATGTGTTCTGCGCTGTTTCGAAAATGAAGGTATATGGCACGTTTTTCTTCCCTGAACAGACAGTAATAGGACTGACGTATCTGGATATGGTCACTGAATGGCTGCTACATCAGCTGAATGAGTTCAGAGCTGATTTCATACTGCAAGAAGTTGGCGCCCCACCTCATTTCCATCGGGAAGTCACAGCATTTTTAAACCAGCACTTACTGCAGCGATGGATCGGAAGCAGGACTGATGTTGATCAGAAGCTCCTGTCTTGGCCACCTCGTTCACTGGCCTTAACACCATGTGATTGTTTTCTGTGGGGCTACGTGAAGGATCAAGTCTTTGTCGCCCTTCTACCTGTGACTATCCTGGATCTGAAGGTGCATATCAGAGCCGCCATTCTAAACATCACCAGACACCTTGGAGCGTGTGTGGGAAGAAATGGACTATCGTGTAGATGTCTGCAGAGTGACAAAAAGCTCACATATTGAGCATTTATAATGCATGTAAAAAGCTTTGAGAGTTTTGCTACACAATAAAACAAGATTCGTATTCCTACCCCAATTGTACTACGTGTAGTGATTTTTTAAAACCCCAACAATCTTTTTGAATAGCCCTGTATTATGACACAAACAGTAGTAACAGTAATGTTTAAAAATTGACTGTGGTATTTAAGTTGTATTTTAATTTAACTAGAGCAACGCACTTAGAGCGCTTCCTCTAATCTGATATTTTACTTCTTTACGTCGCTGTTCAGAGGCCAACTGTTCTTGGTCAGTCAACTTTCTACGTCCAACTCCACCGTTGCAAATCTTCGTTTTAAAATCGATCATAAAGTCAGTTTTCATAATCGTAATATATCGAATGAGTAGTATGACTTGATTGAGTAGTATTATTAGTATCAGTTTACCTTGTTGGTGTTGGTACTTCAAATAGTTGATAACGTCTTCTTTCACTTTTCTTAATTTCTTAAACAGGTCTGATGTTTTAGTTCTTTATGTTGCTGTTCGGAGGCCAACTGTCGGTCAATCAAATCTTCATTTTCAAGAATGCGATGTGCTACTTCTGGAACAGTGATCATGCGACTGCCTTGGTGGTTGGTGATCTCGTCGTTGTGAAGCGTCATTTGTTTACTTGGCATTGTTGTGTTGGTATACACAACAATGCTGAGTAAACAAATGACGTAACATTGTTTGATGACGTAATTGTTTGGCGATGATAGATTGGATACGACGGGGAATCACGAATTTATATTAAGATTTGTAACTTTTAGAATGTTGACAGTCAGATACACCCAACAATTTATAAACATAGATCTATTTACAGCACAAGAATATTATGTAAAAATGGAGCAATTTTAAAAATGTAAAATCTCTGTAAATTGCATGTAATGTCTAAAATAATATATTGTAGAAGCCTGAATATGATACTTTATGCATCAGAAAGTGTACCTGCTATGTAAGAAATATAATAGTTGCGTGAATAGATGAAAATAAATGCTAATTATTGAATATAATACATAGTGGAATTTCTTCAATGCAAGTAAATTTTATGAAGCTCTTCATTATTCAGTTTTATCCTGTCATCTTGTCTGTCTTAGGTCCAAGTATTCTCCTTAGTACTCTGTTTGCAAACATCTTCAGTTTGTGGTATTATCTGGTGACAGACCAACTTTCACACCCCTACAAACACAGGCAGATTTATAGTTTTCTGTTTAAATGGGAAGACAATTCAAATCTTAAATTTGACGGTTTTATCATCCCCTTTGTGATGAAAAAACAAACTCTTTGTTAATGCCACTACATTATTGTAATTTATTGGTGTAATGTGGGATGTAAAGCCTTTTTGTAAAATGAGCTGAAATTTGTAAAGGAAGGACTTTTTTTCTGTTACAGATAGTGTGGGATCCAGATAAGAAAAGGTGGACAGATGTAAATGGAGATGGTGGTGAAGTAAGTGGTGACTTGCCACTACCACCTAAAACCTCAGAATTGCCCATAATGGCAAAGAGTATGTCAGTTTCAGGAGGTGAGGGACCTGCATCTAGATCATCTGGTTCAAATGTGTTCAAACTGAATGGACCAGGGAAAGGTAAAAAATACTTCTATGATCTAGCAGTTCAAGAGGCAGCACAATAAAGTATTACTGTAGAATCGGGTGCATGCAGGTTTGGAAATAGTTGTACAGTTTAACCCCTTATTTTCACTTTTCTTGGGAATTGATGAACATTTATGTAAATTTTGGGGATAGTGTGCATTGCACAAAATGCAAAAGTCATAAGCTAAATATGAATATTACTTTTCTCTTAATGAGAGTGCTCAGGAAATAAGGAAACTAAATTACTCAGTATTTTATGAAAATTGTTACAATATAAAATTCCCATGAACAGAAGATATACAATATCATGATACAAACACTTAACATTTTTGCACAGAATAAGCAATACATTTACTAATTTAAATATTTCTTCATTAACATGATGTTATTTGAGTATAATATTCAAAGTTGATACTGGTAATTTGGGTTGTTGAGTCCAAAGACTTGTAACTGTCCCATAGTACAGGAAACTCTCTGTTTATGAATGTTTGATTTATGAACATTCACTATAACGAACGTCACAATTCATTCAAAATTTCTTAAAGTCGCCAATAGATAGAGTTCCTTATAAAACTAAATGCCAAATGTATAGTGAACATAATTGTAAGATTTAAATAAATAAACTTTTAAAAAATGTATTTATTACAGTAATTATCAGAAAATTATTATATGATAATTAGTACATTTTTTTAATGCTTTAAAATGGCTGCTCACGTATACGATATGTATCGTAAAAGCTCAGGAATACAAGATACACATAATGAACAAACAACGTCTTGGAATGGAACTTCTTTGTAAACCGAGAGTTGCCTGTAGAGTTTTTCATGGAAATGGTTTTTCTTTCCTGTTGTGTTGCTGTTGTGCCTTATCAGACACACAGATTAAAATAAGACAATTGCATTGTCTGTGACTGCACAATATTGCAACTCTGAAGATCAATATTGTCTGTTGAAAATACATGCACACACATGCAGATACACACTCTTAAATATATACATAAATTCATTATATTATCTGACATGCATCTGGACACATATGATATTAAGTGGTAACACTGTGTCCAGAAGAAGTCAAAATTTTTTGAAGCAGCGAACGGTTTTGTGTAATATAATGTGTGTGGAAAACGTTTGTTTCAGAAAATGATTTGAGTTATTTTATTATAAATAAGGAATATTATTTAAGTAGAAGATGATTGATTATGATATCATTACATGCTGTTCTGGTTGAGTAGTATAGTGCTGTTATTTTGTTTGTAGGAAGCAAGGCGAAGTATTTAGAGGTGTTGGAAGGAACTAAAACCTCCAATCTTGCACCAGATAATTATGCGCCAGTAATACCACCACAAGCATCGGTGAAGTATTTAATACCTGTCCCAGGTAAGTGGATCATGTTTCAAATTTTACTATAGGGACTTTTGGTTGGGGTATAGTATCTTCTGGACCTGTGTAGGGGCAGGTTAGAATACTTCCACCATAGCCCTGTGAGTCATAGAAGGCAACAAAAAGGGAACCCAGAGACCTGGTCCTCCAGGTTGGGAATTGGACGTAAGACTTACGACCTTACTCTGTGAAAAAACTTGCTGCGAAATTAAAAGAAGTGAAAACCGGGTGGTCTAGCTCATGATGACCTGGCAGACTAAATAAGAACTTGAAACTGGAAAAGCATAGCCAGGAATAGACAAATGTGGCCGAATCTTCTAAGGAAGGCCATGGCTCAAAAAGGGTTGTTTTGCCAATGACGACAATGACATCATAATCTTCTGATATACTGTTTGAGTATTTGTGTACTTAACAAGACTTCAGCTGTGCAGGTTATGTAGAATTGAATGGTAGGATGATTTGTGAATGATGAATTGGGAAGGCTGTGAAAGGTGTAGTTATGGTATACCTTCAGCTAATGTCCTGGCATTTGCCTGGAGGGTTTGAGGAATAGTCTTCTGCTGCATTACCAACAGTTGGAAGTAAAATGTGTTTCTGTTTTTCTTCATAACTGATTTCTTAAATTATGTTCAGGCAGCTTGTGCTGCCCAGTTGTTAACTTGCTACATGAAGCATGCTATCTTCTTTCTCAAGAACATAGAAATGCAGTGGTCAGTGTGAATTTGACTGTGTATTCAAACAAAATAACAACCCTTATAGTCAGAAAGAGTGTACAATTGGAGAGTGGCTTGATCATATTGTGAGGTATCTGCATATGGAAATGTAGATACATTAGTTTCATTGTGTGATACTTGTTTACTGGTGAACAGAATAGTGAAAAAACCTTATAAAAGTTACGTGTGTGTGTGTGTGGGAAAGTGGTTTCTTGAATCAGAATATGTTCATTATGAAATCTGAAAACTCATCAGATTTTTATAAACAAAGAAAAAAGCTGTGCTGAACTTGATCAGAATTCCTGTAGAAATACAGTGGATACTTAGGATTTGTTGTGCGTGCGCGTGTGTGTGTGTGTGTGCGTGCGTGTGGTGGGGGTGGAGGAATTCTTCACAGAAAGAATGTTTAAGCTACATTGGTAACAGAAGATGTATTTACTGCCCTCTATATCTGTTTTTTAAGGTAATGGTTGCTTTCAGTCATCAACATTTTTTGAAAAAAAAAACTCAATTTTTAAAATTTTGAGAACTTGTTTGCACTGAAGTCAATGTAATGAAAGGGAATGCTATGTAATTTGCTGAACTGGTACAGCAGCATAATAGAACTTCTTGGGAAATACCATATTTTTATTTTGCAGTTGAAAGCAGTGATGCTCCAACAGATTTCTTGACATCAGCCGCAAGTAGCACTTATGAGCAGACAGCTGAACAGTCACATGTAAGTATAGCTTAGTACTGTTGAAAGGATATTGCACCACTTGGAGGTCAGTGTTTTGTTATATTGAAGATCAAGTGAGCATTGTTCTACGTTACCTAGAACACTGTCATCTTGTCAAGTTGGCAACATTTTGTTAGCTATTTCTTGTGGCAAGCCAAGTTGAGTGGGTAACTTTGAAGTCATTAAGGATTTTCCTTTGTTCTTGCATCCTAACAACACAAAGTAAAGCTGTCTGACTATAGGCCATTTAGGTGCTTGGGGAAGAGAGGTGGTATAGCTCCTACTTATTCTTAACCTCGGCACTAGGTAGGGGTGAGTGGTCAGTGTCACACTCCAGCTATGCTTTACCCCTGGAAAGGACCCAGGTACCCATTGGACAGGAGGCTGGGTGGGCACCAGAGCTAGTCTGGATGCAGAGGCTAGAGGAAAAATCCTCTGCCCATGTTGGGGCTATCCAGTCTATAGTCAGTCACTATATTTACTAGCTACCTCACCTCCATACATGTAACTGTAGTTTGACAACATAATTTAAAAAAAAATCTTATTTCATTATTATTCTCCCAATCTGTCCACAGTCTTCCAGTGGCTACTGTATAAGAGGTGTCCCCACGACAGTTCTCTATACTTCCTTTATCTTCTTGTATCCTAGCTAAAGCCTAGCACATTGTAACATTTCATTTAACTATCAATATGAGATAGGCTATAAATCACAATTTCTTCATATGTAGTATCCTCAATTCCCGATTTATTGTAATTGATTTTATTTATGAAACTTATTTTATAAATTTCTTCAGAATGCTGGTTGTCCAGCATTTTTTTTATGTGGCACATATGTGAAGATGGCTGTCTTCTGGGTTGTAGCACCATGTAATCTGGTAGGAATTTACTAATATTTTAGGAATCCTTGCTGCCCCCATCATCAGGGCAATTGCCCAGGAGACAGCCATTATTGTGCTCATTGCTATGAGAACCTCAGATTCTACTGTCTTGTCTATTTTTGTGATTCTTTTAGAAAGGTGTTCAAGTTTTTGGTTAATTTGAAATGGAAGTTGCAAAAATGTGACTGTTTGCTACATGATGTCTGTCTTTCTGTCTCTATGTATGTAGCTGGAAAACAAAAGAGATCAGAACTTTCCATGGTGCCCTTTATTATTGAACAACACTGAGACTTCTTGAAGTGTTCAGGTTCAGAATTGCCAAAACTTAGTAGCTTCTGTTGTATGCTGTATGTTTTGGAATGGCTTTCTGGCTTCTGATTGTTTCAGCAGTTGGTTTTATGATGCATGACAGCAAATGGAATGGTTTTTCGGTTGTGGGGTTAGCAAATAGGCCATATGATCATATTAAATTGTTTCATGTAGTTTTTGAAATGTGGGATTTTAAATAGAATTATGTTTTATGAATTGGAGCAGTTTTGATATGAAAACAAACTGTATTTCTGTATTCTAGAACTGCAGAACTTACTTAGCTGTGATTTAGGTATGATATGTTTAATTATAGTCATTGGTTTCAGATTTTATGTTGAGGTTTGTCTGTCTATAATCTTGTGTTACATAAATTTCTGAGATATGGCCTAATTTGCTGGGTGTGTGTGTTGACTGGGGCTGTTGTGTTGCTTGCACAGTTATCTAGGTGGAGTTCTACTAGTTCCCTCTCCAGGGAAGTGCAGAAGTACACCATGAGATGGCAGCAGAATAAAGCTATTCAGGTAAGACCAAGCATGTGCTTTGGGAATGAAGTTTTCTCCATGCTACTAACTGCAGAACCTGATTCTGAATAGTCCAGTGTGAGTTGAAACTGAAATATCTTCTTCATTTTTATTATTAGAGATCTTGATTAATAACATGTATCTTTTGCACTTATGCAGTCAAATGCTTGTAATTATATCAGTGGCCCATTCTACATATCAGTACTGTACATACTGTGATAGTTTTGGAACTCAAAAACTGAAGCTTATCAGATTATAGGCATTCTGTGCCATTTCTGCCATCTCTTAAGCAGGTTTTTTTACAGTACTTTATCTCTTTTTAAATTAGCCAAGCAGGATTATTTTACAGCACTGAAATCAAAATTTGTACTCTAATAACACCTAAAACTAATGCAAGTGTGCCTGTACTTAAAACATTACTTGTATCATGGGGCAGAGACCTCATTGAGAAGATGACAGTAGCTTAGCTAGTCAATAAATTTCCTGCCTTTTATGGAATCAGAAGATTTGTTACTGTGCTTAAAAGAGCACACCATTGGTCCCTAGCCTCATGTTAAAAGCCAACAGATTTTAATTGGAGTACTGACATGCCTCTCATACAAGGTATATCTAGATGTGAGACACTGTTGTACACAGGTTACTTTTTGAATTCTGACATCATAGAGGATGAAAGTGTCTTTTTGAGAATAATTGGAATGATGAGTGACAAGTGTTAAGAATACCTGTAACCCTTGGTATGATAATATTAAAACATTTGTACTGCAACTTTTTCAGACATGGGTAGGGTGACGGTATTTTAAAAATTTCGTGCTCGCTCACTCACTCACATACCTCACAGTACTGTCTTTAATACTTAATAGAGGGCAGGAGGAAATTGCTGGCCATAACAAGTTAGAATACAATTGAATTTCAACTGTTGTTATGTCAAACCACTTAATGCATAAACTTATGCCTCAGCTATTGCAAATTAACTTTCATCATGACTTTATTCATTTTGAAACTAACTAGTCAGTCAAAGCTGAGCTTAGGATGCTGAATGGCATATTGTTATATTAGAACTGTTGCTTGTTTAATTTACAATGAAAATGTGTTAAGTGAAGGAGAGATGGCTTCAACCACAATCACTTGACTTGACTTCACTTCACTTCAGTCTAAACATTTTGGGAGGAGACACAAATTTCTTTGGTCTTGATATTTTCTGTGAAAATGTATGAAATTCATGGGTAGGAATTTCAAGGGCCATAAATTCAGAATATTGAAAGCGTTAATGTGTTGAATTACTAATTTAATATGAAAATGCCATACAAAGTTAATTCAGACTGTTGTGCTGTGTGAAAAGTAATAACACTTTCCAAGCTGTGTTCCGATAAACATCAGACATAAGTTTATTTGCTTCTTACCGTGTTTAAACTCTGCAAATATTCTCATAGCTTGACAACTGACCACCAAGGCACATACCCTTTTGGTGCACCTACCCTGATATACATATATTCACGTCTGTATTTGTTGATTCCTGGTAGTCACTTTCACACGTTCATAGTTCACTGTCCATTCCCTTGAAACTCTTGTTTTAAAATTTGTTTTGAATGTCGGGTTTTTATTTCTTTGTTTGGTGTCTTGTACTTCAGGGCTGTAAAACTAAAATTTTGCCGGGGAAAGAAGAATGGGCACATTGCATCTCTTTCTGCAACATTTCAGCTATATTTATTTATAATCTGGAGCACAGTATTTTCTTCATGAAACATGTTGATACAGCTAGAATGTGTTTGTTGAACAGAAGTGGTGTTAAAAGTCATGACTTCTGTGTTTCAGGGTATTGCAGCGTATCCAGCACCAATGATGTTTGATCCAGCTAGCTTCACTCAAAAGGCAGGTGTAGGCACGATATCAAATTCCCTGAAACGCTACCCCAATTGATACTTAATTGCGTGTTAATAAATAAATTTGCATTATCTATATTAAAATTTGTGGGGGTAGGAATTTTCAGTTTGTTACAAGACAGTGGAATGAGTCAAATATAGTATGTTAACATGTAAGTTTCAGCAGACAATTTTGTTCTTATTCTCAGTGTGAAAATTTGCTGTTATATTAAAAAAAGTGTAAAGTAGGCCTACATTTTTCCATTTAATCGGTTGTTATACCCTATTCTTGTTACATAGCAATTTTACACTTTGTGTGATATCAGCCACAACAAGGGCTCAAAGGAAACAATTGTTTCAGGAACTATCTTTTCTTCCATCATCATGGCTGGGGAGGGAGATGGTTCCAGAAATGTTGGTTTCTTTTAACCATTTGATGAGGTTTTACAGTGTGGATGGGAGAGATTTATCAGTTGCAGACTGTGAATTTTGTATCGTGTGTATTAATACTTTGTAGCTCAACATCATAGACACCAGTTCATGAAAATTATATCTGTACCACAAAGGGTTAAATATCGAAGGAATTCTTCATAATTTATAATAAAATGTTCATTATGTTGTCAAACCATGTTAACAGATTTGTTTTTAATATAATTTACCAGGTTATATAACAGTTTAATTTCCTGAAGTATTTTACTTGTGAAGATACAGTTTTGTGAATCTATAATGATTTTTTATTTCTGATATTGGTGCTGCATTGTTGTTTCTGTAGTATTTATACACTGGATATTGTACTGTAGAGGGTCCTTTTCATATTTCTATGTTGTCCATTTAATATTTCTGTCTTGTTAAACACAGAATTTGCTGAATCAGAGTTTGGTTCTAGTTTTATTTCAAGTAGACTTCATAATTTTCTGACTGAAGTTTGGGATAATGAAAGCTCACAATTACTTGGATGCTTTACTTCTTGGTTCATTTATCAACGTTTTTTTTTGTCATACTTGTATATTGTGATGTATCTGTTCTGTAATAGTCTGAAAATATAGTACATTTACTGTCCATATGGTTTCTGGAAGTAGGTTGGGTCATGTTGGTACAGGAATGTGGGAGTGTGGTATGTTGTGAGAATTCTGCTCTGTTCTGTATATTGTGTAATACATTTCCTCACAACATATATAAACATTGCCCATAACATTATTTGTGCACTTTATCACATCATATGGAGGTGTTGGCCATTTATGAATTATATACAGATATTATTGGGCATACTTTACCATCATTAATAATTTGAGTATGAGATCATAAGATAAACAGTGAGTTTCTAGTGAATAATGCAACTCATCAAGATAGCATACAGGACTTGCCAATTTTGAACAAGTGAATCTTAAGAGATATGAACAGTGAAGAGAGTTTTAAAGGTATTATCAACATTTATGCAATTATATATCTATGTCATGTAGGAAGTGTTGCCATTTTATTTGATTCTGCAATTTATTTTGAAAATTTGGATTGTTGCATATTAGGGTAAGAACAAGAAGAAAACTAACTGTAAGTTAGTGGTAAGGAAATCAAGCTGTGATTAGTGACTGAGAATTTATTGTTGTGTTACTATACCCAGTGGCTCCAGCAGCAGTTGTAGGTGTGCATGTGTGTTGAATCTGTTTTATTGAGTGAATGGCTCCCCATATTCAGCTTCCCTCATCCTTTCTACAATAATATGTAAGATAAGTATATTGCAGTTTCATTCCTTGTAGTTAAAACATAATGCATGTCTGAATCTTTAAAAGTGTATCATTGAAAAATATTTTGGTGAAACAGAGAGGTGCACAGTAAAATTCCAGTAACTATAATTAATTTTATATTATGTAGGTATGCAAATCTCTCAACAGTTCAAGCATTTGGCACTCTTGTGTATTTGACCATAAAACAATGAATGAAGATTTTTTTCCCAATTGTATAACTTTGAGTGACTATAAATATCTAAATTGTGTGTCTCATGAGGTATCGGTGTACATAAAAGTAATTATATTATTAATTTGTGACTATATGGCATATAATGAGTATTATAATGGTAAACCTGGGGAAAAGAATCTATTAAATTGTGTTATTTGTTGGAAAGTGGAGATTGTAGTAGTAATTACATTACCTATTCATACAATCACACGTTTCATAATAAAGTCTGTTTCCTTTGGTAAATTTTTGTCTTGGAACAGTAGTCAAAACATGTAGTATAAATATGTTCTAAATTTTATTTTCGTATAATGGAAAGCACTGATGCATATTCATCAGTTGTTCATACAATTCTTTTGGTCCCAATGAAGTACCATTCACAAGTTCCTTCATTTTTTATTCAGTACAGGTTTGTTGGGGGATTATAATCCTGATTCCAGACTGCTATGGTAATTTGAAGGCAAATGTGACTATCTTACTGGTTTCAAGCATCAGTCTATGTTGCTTGTCTCCAGACCACTGAAAATCATGTTGAGATAAAACAATAGATATCCTCAAATTCAGTTTGAGAGTTCATTTTGCTTGTGCAAACATAACATGGATATACATGAAGTATGTCTCAACCTTGATCAACTTGGTACACCCAAATGTGGAATATGAACTGTGGGTTTTCTTGGCCCTAAGTTGCATTTATGAGCACATAGCGCACATGCCAACCAGTCATATGTGTTATGTGGATTAGTGATTCACAAAGCATAAATATCACATCTGTTGCCAAAATAATGTTTCAGTGTCATGTCATGAACAAAGATTGAGCCTCAAAGAGCTGAGTTCATTGCATTTGAATGAGCAGGTCAAGAAGACATTAATGGGACTGAACCTATAGTTCAGTGTTATTTATAGTTTGTGAGCAGAAAAAAAAAGTTGATGCAATTCCAATAATTAAGTGCTACATGGCAAGGTCCCATGACAACACATGCTAGCGATCATGTTACCTGCTTTCGTGCGTGAATTAAAAGGTGAAGCATCAATCTATAAAGGGGGGGAGATGGACCATGTTTGCCAGACGTAAGTGGGTGGAGACCGTAGTATCTGCTGTCTTTTGACTGATCATTTGAAGGAGGGGGGGGGGGGGAAATTCAGCCTACGGGTAGAGTTGCTTATACGCAATGTTGGAAGAAAGTTGCGTTTGTTCCTTCCTTGACATACAGATGGCTACGGAAACCACGAAGTATTACATGTTCGTTTAATGTAATCAAGTTTTTATAGCCACTTCGAAGCAAACCGCGAGTCTAATACCGGAATAATCGATTCGTCAAATATCGAATAACTGGCAGTGACATGATGTTCCAGTATTCATTTAGTAGATCATCGTTCTATAGTTTATCTTTTAATTATGTTTGTGCATTTAGTGTATACGTTGCTGGTATGTTTTTCGCCCACATGTGCTGTGGAAATACCGCGCTAAAAATATGAGCATACGGCAGCCACGTGAGTAAATATTCCTTTTACTTTGAAATAGGTTAATTCTCGAGTCTTGGATGAAACGACTGCATTCAGGGCATTTTTGCAGTACCGTGCCCAGTGCTTTGTTAGCTTTCAGATATTTTATTATTTGAAGATGTCCAATTATATGAAATTCTAATTAAGTGGCAGTTGTTTAAATAGCGTGCTGAAATTTTGCAGGGTGTATAGGCTCGATAAAGATTAATGAAAGTGCAGACTGTGTACACTGTACAGTGTGTTGTTTCGTTGTTAATACCCTCACAGAGCTTTTCATTTTGATAGAAAGTACACACAATACAAGCATTAAAATGCTTTGGTTGGAAATTAATGTTGGGTCATAAGCTTCGTTGAAACTGTAAGCATGAATTGATAGGTGTTAGCTGGAGGTTTTCATTCGATTCTCAGACTCATATTAAATCTTACATTCCATCTGCTATGCACTAGCACTGCAGTCACCCAATGACAGTTCTTTACTGTTTTTCACATGTACATTGTACATTGACGCCTCATGTATATTATTAAGCCTTCAACGTTTTAGCTGAACCTTAATGAATTGAAGAACATTGGTGGTCCCAAGATAAATTGTATGGTTTGGTTTGATTTGCTAACAGAAACATTACCTACTGTTATGAAATGGCTGTCTTTTGGGTTGTAGCGCCATGTAATTGGTAGACGTTTACTAACATTTCATTGGTCCTTGCTGCCTCCATCATCAGGCCGATGAGTTATCGCGTAGCTCAACACCTAAACAAAATCCCCTCAGATCTTAAACCTGTTAACTAAGCCAATGTAAAGCAATACAATCATAACTTAAGCTATGTGCACGGAGGATCAGGTCTAGGCCTATGACGAAGCGCAAATGGTGACAATCGAAGGATGAGAATATCCGGTCCTGCGACGCAGATGTAGAGAAAGTTAGAGACCCTTTGTCGAATGCCTTCCAGTGTAACATGGAAAAGCGGATCCATATGGGAATGAATTCGATCCGACAGTAACTGATGCCTGCATCGAATTTAATTCCGACAGTGACCACGTGACAAGGATGAGGGCGTAGGTGTTAATGTAATGACAGAAACGCATACATGTACGACATATAGACACTAAGAAATCTAATCTTGCGTATTAGCTGAACCTACAGTGAGTGAAACTTTTCTGAAGACAATGTTAACGCACTGTAAAGGAATGCGACAGGGACTAATCTAAACCGCCTTTACTGATGTAGACGCCAGGCGACTGGAGAATTGTCAATAGTTTATCTCACTTTACGCACAATCGGATTACAAATTCTTGGCAGCTGACACCTCGCTGGAGAGTCCACAGAGTTATAAATTGAATGCATGAGAGAATCATGTAATTGCGAATGTCGCGACTATCGACAAAGCAAATGGTACCAACGTTTGATTGGACGTGGGTACAGCGGCCTGAAATGTGCGTGTTTGGAGGCAACAGTAAACTGTTTGAAAGCACTGTCCCGAAATGTGCCTGGAGAGACTGTCAAACCACGGTCACATCAGGGTAATCAGTGTCTCGGCTGAGATTCGAACCGGTAATCACCAAGATACATGTCAGAAGTGTTAATGATTGAACTTCTTTGTTATGTGTATCTAACTTCTGAAAAGAACGAATCAAACTGGAAATTTTTAGTTATTCAGGAAGTTAGAACTATATTGAGTATTTTATGTACGAATGTTTTCTTGGTGCCTGGGTTTACCAGCAACGAAAATCAATGTAGGATTAACCGAAATTACCTGTCTTACAATATCAGGAGATCACTGAGGGCCAGAAAATCTCTTTCACCTGTCTTCTCAGAATCCATATCAAAGTCACATCGAATCACTCCATTCTGGATTCATATAACTGAAATGTTAGACTTTATAACACCACCCCTTATGACATCTTTGAGAGAAGATGCTCTTATCAAGCTGATCTGATGTAAAAAAAACATTTACTGTGTTTTTGCTTTATGTTCTGGGCCACTGGCACCATAACAAATTTGTCATTAATATATAATAAAAGTATTTGTTTTAAAGATTGAGTCTCAAATTAATGGATGCTATATGCTCGATGTGAATACCAGGTAAAGAACAAATTTGTGTTATCTTATTGTCCTTTTAAGCATATCCATGGTTCAGGTATTCTACATTATGAGACTTGTGCATGTCTGCATTTCTTATATATAAAATGAATGAGAATAAAAGTTGGACTACAAAGCGCCCGTCTTTTGAATAGGAAAGAAGTTTGTGCTTCGAAGTTGTCTGTCTTATGCCAAGTTTGCTGAGGGAATAATTATTGCAGGTGGGCACTGCTAAAATTCGTTTTGTATTAAGTTTCCTTATCAGCGCAGATCATATTTTGGCATGATTAGAGGAACGTCCCAATGCAAACATTTGGACAAACGTAATATTGGTCTTGTATCAATTAAATGTAATTCTAGAGAACATAACCTCTTAACCTAACATTATGATAGCAACTCAGTCCTGGGGTTCTCAGTCTGCGTCTCGCCGGTATGATTGTACAACCCGCGTACATTTTTGTGATTTTGATCACCCTGCATTACGAGAAAATGTTTACCGTCCAAGTTACAAAAACTAAGCCATGAGTTGTTAAAAGGTTTCGAATGCAGACCAGAAGAACAATTATTTTGGCGAAAATATATATTTTTTTAATTTTCATTCTTTAAAAAATTTGGGGAGGGGAGATGCCTGGTCCCACCTCCCGGCGCCCATGCTAAGTTCAAAGTCAATAGAACGAAAACTATTTGAAGTACTGCACGATGATGTACGTATACATGCCCTGGAAGTGCGGACCGCATTTTGTGTAATGTTCTTGGTTGCAGACATGCGCAATAAGGGAGAGATTTTGCGGGCGGGCTGCGCGAAGGGACATTCGTCGCTGGCAACGCTTGGTGTTCGGATCGTAACACGAGAAATTTAACAGAACATAAGAACTCAGCAATATAATTACTACGTTGCAAAGTTCTGTTCCACACTTACATTCTGTAAAATGTTGTTTATTTTTTATGTTTTAGATGGATATGTTTAGTGTCTACGTAACTGTATCGTACATTTACGTGCTGTAGTGTAAACCTATTTACAGATTAACGTACACTGATTTAACGTCTGAGTTTTTGCCAACCGAAATGTAGTTTATACATTCAGAATGTTACTGAGTGTCTGGGCGTAAATAAGTGGTCGGCATCTGGCAACACCACGGTCTCCCCAAGGAGAAAACAGAAAATGCGTCTGTAAGTGAGTACATTAAGGCTTTGTATATTTTAGTGTCTGGTACTGATGACCTACATAGGTATCTGTTATACAGTTATAATTTAATGAGAACGATTAAGCATCAATATTGGGAATGTAAACAGTTTGTCACGTATTGTTTGAACTTAGTTCTATGTGTGTGCTTATACATATATATGCGCTTACTTATTAAGTCAAGTTAGTGTTTAATAATTATTCTCTCGAAAAAGAAAATGCATAAGACGTTAGTCTTATCAAAGGATAGATGAAACCTTTGACCGAAATATTTACCGAAGTACGTCAAAGAATACTTATGCTTCGGTATAAAGTGCATATTTTTCATTGCAAGTACATCATTTAGTCGACTTTCAGTCAAAATCCAATCATACAAATAGTCGTTACTAGAGCGATCGAACATTACACTCGGCGCCAGTTCACATGTCGCGTAAAATAGTCAAGAGAAGATGACAGTGCTTACATATTCAACTGTAGTGCATTTGATCTCCAGATGCATGGCGACAAAGCATCGTGTTTGGGATTAGTCAGTGAAGATTGTTGCATTTGTGTCGTCTGTCTTCCCCTTTTTTTGGTATTTAAATCCTCAGACGGTTGTGTTCTGTGCTTTTTCTCACGCTAGGTAACGTACTGAAGACGCGAATGCCTTGTCCAGGTGTATCGGAAATGATCTGTAATGTAACGTCAGTTTTATTCCAATTTTCAAAAAGAAATTCACATGACGCAATTATACTCTTTGTCCCTATTAAAGGAATTTTGTTACGGCGCGAATGTTGACCGCTCGAAAACTGGTACTGCGGGGCGAAGTCACTCTCGAGACATGGGTGTGTATTCGCGTTCTTTTATGATTGTGTAATTCTCTCCAGTGTAGAGGCCTTGCAAGGAGTCCTATAAAACGCCTAGCACAATTTTTGAAAACTTGGAAATTCTGTAGAAGGCCAAAGCTCCTAGTAGCGAAAAGAACGGAGAAGAATAATAAAAAGTAAAATGTGTTTTGGTTTCATTGAGTAGGCCTATCGTTAAATACAACCTTCAGAAGTTGTTCATTATTTTACGTCTTGTTGTTCCCCTAACAAGTTTTGTCTCACTGCTGTTTACATTATCAATAGTACTTTTTCTAAGACTCTCAGATATTGTGTTCTAAAGATTCAAACTGAATGCTAGATTATTGTGATAGAACTTCTAGTTTCTCTACTGTTAGTGACCCAGTTCATTCCACCTGCCTACATTTGTAATAAACTACTCGCTAAGGTTTTCAGAGCGATGATATACTGGTTTCCTGTAGATCCTGTGTTTTTGTTCTTTATTGTTGTGACTTATATACTTTATGTTTATTACTTTACCGTGTATTCGCAGCGAAATGTTGAAAAAATGTCCCATTATCTTCTTCATGTTTGTCTCTCCGATTGTCGTTTCGCACGTAATAACTCGAGAACCGCAGAACGGATTTTTGTGACATTGGGGTTTTGCCAATAAAACCGGACAACACTGACGGACTTTACATGAAGACCAACATTCGCATCTTGAGCGTAACTGTCAAGATGTTTGCCAAAACTAAAAATGTTTCAAACAAAATTGTAGATAAAAATGAAACACGCATTTCGTGTACAATACAATTTTCCCCGCAAGTCTCACGGTTTTCGCGACGTTCAAACGAAACATCTATTTGTTGTACCACTTCATAATTCGAAAACCATTGGGCTGATTTTAATCATTCTTATAATGGGGACACTGGCTGGTCAGCTTCACGTATTCTACGCTGCTTATAAAACAATATTAAAAGTTAGAATTTACTACTTGAAGCAGTAACACAGCGAACGCGTCGGGATTGTTACGATATTTGTACATTTTCCAACTTGTTCAATTTGGTATTTGCTGCAGTCGGGAGAATAGTAAGATGAAAAATATTGAACGACTATTGAAAGTTACATTTGACGGTATGTAATGAAGTCCAGTTGGAAGAAACAGTATTTTGATTAACGTAATTTTTTGTTTTGCATTCGTCTTTAATTACGTTAACAAGTAACACACGTTATGAAGGAGTTTCCACGTCGATCTGCTGCGTCGATACGTAATAATATGATTTCAGTGGATGAAGTTGACATCAAAACTTAAAAAAAGTTTCTACATTATATACTTGACTGAAATTACCAAGTCGTTCGACACGTTACAAGTTATTATTTTGGTTTACGTTACGATCGTGAATTAACGAGAAACGTTTTTCAAACAAGTGGATTATTTTGTAAGTAATTTCTGCAGAACAGAATTCTCAACTTTCCCTTAGTTGCTAATGGTTGTTGACTCTGCACGTCTAATGAAGTCGTGAGGAAGAAAAAGGGGAAGGGGGAGGGGAGAGAGGGAGGAGGCAGTAACTGCTTGAACGTTCTTGACTTGGCCTATTGGTTCAAGTAGGCCTACATGATTCTTGTTTGTGCTTGTCTTCATCTATTGACAGCAGCTGCGATACTCAGCATGTCATTTGAAGTTTGTCTGACGAATTAATTTAGAAACTGATTGATACTAACCGAAGTAAATTAACGGATAACGCAACACTATTTATGTTAATATTATGGTGGTGGTAAAGAAGACGTAAGGAAACCACTGTGACCTGCTTTTGACTCGGTGATAACAATCCGAATATCTTGCCCTCGTTTTTCAGAAGATTCGAGCTCCTTTGTGTTGCGTGATAAGCAACTTAAATATAATTGCTAATATTGAGAGCGGTTGAAGTGGGCGTGTGAGTATTAGACTGTTCATGTCTTTTATACGTGATTTATGATAGAACTGAAACACAGTATAATGTTAATTTATTTGCTGGTGGAAGAACACCAGTGATTTGAAGATGATTTTCTTCTGGGTTGCAACGCCGTATAGTCTTGTAGCAGTTTTCCGACGTTTCAGAGGTCCTTTCAAACTGTATCAGCAGAGTGATGAGTAGCGATGGAGGCAGCAAACACCTCTGAAACGTCGGTAAACACTTACCACGCTACATGGAGCAACAACTCAGAAGATAGCTAACTTCACCTTCGCTGTCGTGTGAACCCGAAATCCTACCGGTGATATTCACTCTTTCATTTCTTTATCCTAAAATCGTGACAGAGGAATAGCATATTGGGTTCATTGGTTCAATTGACGTTAGCAGGAAAAAATAATAGAAGCTATATCTGCAGACGGATGTCTGTTGGATAGTTTATTGCAAGAAAATGGAAACCTTGAGAAAATATGTTGCACACTGATATAGAACTAATCTAATTAGCTGTCACAGCTTCTTTACAAGAACCATTCGAATTTAAGAATAACATATCTACCTACTATTAAGCAAATAAAACATTTTCGTACATCAGCTGCTCCTCTCGAGACGTCACTGCACACTTCATCTTCCTGCATCCAGAGGATGAAAGTCTTTATTTATTTAATTCAAGAACTGTGGAAAATTTCATTATCCGTCTACGTTTCACAGAACTGAGACCGACATTATAGTGCATGTCGTTTTTATAAAATTGAATCACTGTGATTAAAGTTAATTATAGTTTATTCTGTTTTGCACCGAACAGGCGTTGTGTCACTCCCCGGGGCGGAAAAGTTATGGATGTTGTCACATATTTATTACATGTTTACAGCGCAGGTAGCTTTAGTTTTAAAAAAAAAATTCATTGTTAAAAGAGCTAGCATGTCTTTATAAAACAATAAATTAATGAGAATTTGACAAAATCTAAATTGTTTCTACTTCTCTTGAAATTTTGTCACTTACGACGCGTGACATTTACTGGAGCAGTAGCAGTCCCATTTCAGAGGAAGTGTTTTTTTTTTTAAAAATGTCATTTTTATTTTTTGTGTCATAAGCACTTAGATTTAAATATAATAGACTAACTGTCGAAATAACTCAAGCCAGTCGGTAAGTAAGTAAGTAAGTAAAAGGTCTGACTGCGGGTTGGGCTGCAGGTGTTCGATAGCTGTCAGTGCCAGGAATTTATTTGTAACTGTAGAACGTGTTTGTCTTCATAAGAGGGTAGTTATGACTTAAAAATATTTTTAGTGTCCGTCGAGTTATTTAACATTTCTGGACCTTGATTATGGTCTAGTGTCCATGAAAAAACAACACGTTTCCGAAACTGGATCCGTTTCCTTCCTTAAATGAAAATACAGGGATCATCTACTCAATTAAGGTGGAAACAGGCCCAGATTCCGAAACGTAGTGTTATTTTAAGGATTATAGATCATGGACAAAGTGTATAAATTCCTAGAGACCTTTATAGTTGAATCGAATAGGCTAGGTCTATGTGTATTTATTTTAGAGTTAATTTATCTAGTAATTCAGAAATAATAACTATACTGGGCCCTATACTGAGTTAGTTTATTCTAGTTCACACCTTCATACTTTACTGCCGATATATTTTATTATATCCCTGAAGATATATAATTTTGTAATTTGCGAGGTTAAAGATCATGGTGTGCATACTAGAACCATGTTGTCGTAATGCAAGCTGATGTTTGTCAGTGTTATTTTTAGTAAGTTTTTTGTATTATGTTATGGACTTGTAATTTCTGACAAAGCCTATTGGTTTACATATGTTTTGAAAGAAATGAGTAACGTATTCCACTGGTACGGTCAGAGTAGTGATGTTTATATGAATGTCGGAGTTGATATCGCCCACGCAAGTTATTCTCAGCTGGAATATGTCATGCAAAATCAATGTTTGGATTGACTACGTCTTATTTTCAACATGTCACACTATTCTTTAATTCATCCTAATAAAAATGGGTCGTGTTTAGTTGTATATTGTAAAAGTATCAAATTTTGTGATACAGGTGATAAATTATTTCGGCATTATTCATTACGAATAAAAAATGGTATTATGGAAACTGGTTCTATGTCTGCAGCTGATAAAAGTATGGATGCACACTGAATAAAGTCCAGTGAAAAGGAATGTTACGTTAAAACGAGCAACCGAGTTCTTACTACCAGAATATTGTTAATTCATTATTAAAAATCAACCTACCGAACCTCAGCCGGTACTACATGCCTGATACATCATCAAAATATCCGAGTAAATTAACTAAATGGAGCAGAGACCATCTTAAAAAACTGGTAGTCGCACAAGCAGTCAAGAAATTTTCCGCTTTTTATGCATTGCCATGCTTACAACCCCTGCTACTGGAGGCCTGTCTTGAGTCATTTGAATCCAGTCACAACTCCATACTTGTATTTCTTGGCTTAAGATTTTTTGGCTAAAATTTTATAATCATTTATTATCTCCTCATACATATACTTAATGCCCCGCGCGCCTCATCGTCCTAAATGTGATCATTTGAACAAGTAATAACGAGAACAATTTTTTTTAAACCTGGCTGTCTCTATTGGGGTCAGGACAGGCTAGATTTATGTGAGGGCTTCATAGAGAAAGTAGAGTTTTTGTTTATCTGAAGATGGAGATAGAGCCAGCTGCCGAAACGTCGTATGTGTGATCTGCACAGTATCAGTATCAGTACTTCACAAGGACTGCAGGAATTTAATGAGTTTTAATGTTCGTACGTTGTCATCTGAAACTGCCCAATGCACATACTTCATTTAGCTGGGCGGAATTAGGCTAGTTAATACCCTTAATATATATAAAAAATACATTGCTCCCGCAGAGTACGAACAGAGGTGACATTTCGCAATCAGATTTAATTACGGAGGATGAATACGAGAAATGCCGATCGTAACGTCTAATTACTGAAAGCAGCTACTAGTGTGCAGTGCTGCTAGCTTACATCTGCAGGAGAAGTTGATGTTTGTTGTAAATCTAACCTATTATATTCTGAAAGAGGGAGAAATGATGTAAATTAAGTACTGGACTGTAAATTGAGTGACATTGTGCAGTGGCCATGTAGAAATGACTAACTTATTATGAGCCATGAGTAGCTGTAGAACCCAGAAGGTAAGTGATAAAGAAGGAGAATGCAGCCTACTGTATTGTAAATTTGTGTATGGATTTGTCAACTTGTTTAGTGTTCGTCGGTCTTTATTTTGATGGGATGGTAAAATGTAATTGAGAATATAAATAGTGCTTCTGTGCAGAAGGCGTCTTTTTGACTGTATTCTGCTCCCATTTAAAGCTCTGTTGCATAATGAGGAGCTTCATAATTTGCACCCTTCACCAAACATTATTACAGTTGTGAATCCAAGTAGGATAAGATGTGTGTGGCACGTAGCACGTATGACAGATGAAAATTGCATCCAAAATTTTAGCCAAGAAACCTTAAGGGAAAATACGGATTCAAAGATATTTGTGTGGGTTATAGGATAATATTAAAGTGGAATTTAAAATAAATAATGCGTGACGCTGTTGATTGGTTTTATCGGGCTGAGAATAAGATCTAATAGCTAGCGTCTATGATCACTGAAGTGAAGCTTTAGTTTCCATGCAAGCGGATAATATATTGACTAGTTGTAGGACCATTAGCTTATCAAGGATTGCTCCATGGTGTCTGATTCAAGGTTTATAAATTAGCAGATATACTGATTTGGACTTGGGGAATGTTATGAAATACAAATTTTGCTATTCAGTTTTATCATTATGTTTAAGCCATTATTGCAGATAATCTTTATGAATCTTCCCTTGGCCGCAGACCTGACCGGGTGTCCCGCGTGTTGTGTCACGACAAGCAGATAATCTCGGTCGAAGGAACTGACAATTCTCGTAACAAATAGAGCAAACAATAGCCATGAAGCTCTGGATCAGTTCCTTGCTCACCCAGAGTTGTGCTACTGGAGCGTGAAGCTAGCTGACCATTCACCGAGGTTGAGAATTCGTGGAATTTTTGTGTTCATGTCATCTAAAGAACGTGGTCTAGGGGTCTCATGTTATCTGCCCTCGAAAAATTCTGAAGTAATCTTTCCTTCAGTTTTTCCGACAGAAACGTTGTTGGCCTATGCATTTCCTCATCTCTCTCTTGAATAAATTTGAACTGGCGTATCTCAGTAGTTTTACTTACTAGGCTTTGCCAGCACTTAGTAAAGTCACTGGCTACGTGTTTGACAATTGATGTTCGAATCCCGGCAGAGACAGGGATTTTTATCATCAGCACATTTAAGCCGGCTTTGAGGCCCATTCAATGGTTATTAGAGGCTGTTGCCCTGGGGAAAAGCGCCGAAGAGTGAATCTGGTTACTCATTTCCATCTAATCCCTGTGTTAAGAATGCATGAAACGTTATTTTCGTAAACACCTCCATGGCTTGGGACTTAAACAGGAAGCTAACGCCACACTTTTATGTTTTTAGTAATTTATTTATATCACAAGTTGTGGAAACTGGAAGTAAAATTTAAGAATCGAACTGACGGCCTTCTGATTACCGTGCTGTCGAAGTCCATGCGTAGCGAAAGCGAACTCTTTTTCGGTTTTCGGATAACACGCAGACAGTATCGGTTTGGTATTCGACTTGAGCGACGGATTTCCCCGTGTTAGAAAAAAAAATCATAATTACTTAAGCGCTTTCAGTCGCTTAATTGTGTGATTGTTAAAATACTAATTAGAGCCGTCACGTCTTGGTTAGGAGTATTGTTAATAAACCAAATAATGAAGAGGATAACGAGTATATGAAAAAACAATATATTTATTTTTTGTTTAGTATTACACAGCTTCAGATTTACTGTTTGGGAATGCTTCCTATATTTATTGACAGTTTTATGTTAGTAAGTTTACATTTTTTGTATAAACTTCACTCACCAAGGTTTACAACATATATAAGAACTTGGGATGGATTTAAAACACGAAATGACACTAATTAAGCAGCAATAGGCCGTAGATTGTATTACAATCCTATATAGAACTATATTACATTTATGTAGAGTTTTTTCACTCGACTGTAGACATCCAGAATGCAAGATACACTGAATTTAATTATCTATTCATATGTTACTGCCATGGAACTGAATTGAGTGAGCCTGCCATTTCAGGAGATTATTTGGATTGTCAGAGCAGATCTGTACAGGCAGTTTTATTAAATATATTTAAGCTCTTAAAGTGCAACATGAATTTTAGAATGTAAACAGTTGCTTAGGTTTCCGTTCTTTCAAGAGCCGTTGGGAGTGGTGAGAGAGCTGTAATCGCATTTACCAGCTCATTTGGCTGTGCCAATTAGGAAGCTTTGGTAATAAGTTAATGAAGGTTGCATTATTAGATTTTGTGAGATCCTATAAATAGTAAGCTTTCTTAAACGGAAGCGAAACTCTGATAATTAAGGAAAATAATAAGAGGAACTTATAAGAAATTTGGCAGTTTTTTCCCTCCAAAACCGATCTGGAAACAAATTATGACACACAAGATCTTCTTCTTCTTCTTTATTACACCCTCTCATTTACAGGAGGTAGGCGACATATTATGAACAGGATCCTTCCATTCTTTTCTCGGACTGGGACCTGTTCATGTATGTTTTTAGGCAGATGATACAGAAGTGGTCTGCCATTGCCTTCTTCAACACACGATCTGAAGTACTTTAATAATGGTAATAAAATGATCGACTGCAATTGGAGCAAGTACGGAGTATGGAAGCCACTAAATCAAATGAAGTATTTTATTAACTATAAATCGATGAATGTTATTTGCTATAATGTTACTTTAATTTATTGCTGCGAATGTTGAATTTTGAGGGACGTGAGAGGAAAATGTCTTGGCCTACCCTAAAAGATTATCCAAAAATTTTCTTGGCGATACTGAGAAGAACTACGTAAGTCAGGATATCCAGTCTCCAGAGAAGAGAATCGAAAACAAAACAAGATTATTCCAGACACAACTTGCGTTTTCCAGGTTGTGATTTGACCGGAGGACATGGGGGTAGCTTATTGTGAGAGACTCGCTCGGTGGGACTGGAATGAGGAATAGTCTTTCTGTCAGGTTACGAGATCTGGACTGAGAATACAACCTAGAAGTACCCCAGTACGAAATATGAGATGCAGAAAATGCAGTTCTCGTTAATACGAGGCTCGTCCATAAAGTAAGTTTCCCTGGGGCCGTTTACAGAAACAAAACACAATTTCATGGAAATATTTATTGCAACAGATACAGCAAGTGTCCAGCTATTTTTCAACATATTCGCCACCGGAATTGAGACATTTGTCATACCGTGGGACCAACTTTTGAATACCTGTGTCGTAGAAGTCTGCCGCCTGGGATTGGAACCACTGTGTGACAACCATCTCCGCCTCTCTGTCATTCTCAAAACGCTGACGCTGACCGGACAGGAATTTCTTGAGGTGTAGGAAAAGATGGAAATCACTGGGAGCGAGGTCCGGGCTGTAGGGTGAATGATTAAACACCTCCCAGCTGAACTCCTGCAGGAGACTTGCTGTCCGTCGAGCCGTGTGCGGCCTAGCGTTATCGTGCAGGAAGACAATACCGGCACTAAGCATCCCGCGCCGCTTGTTCTGAATGGCCTGCTGAAAATTGTCTGCACCAGCGACGCACCATCTGCTTGCTCATGACGTTAGGCCCATAGATCCGGCACAGCTGACGATGAATTTCGATCGGCGCTATGCTCTATGCATTCAAAAACTTTATCACTGACCGCACTTCACAGTCGGCGGGAGCTGGAATAAGAACCTCCATCTTCAACAGCTGCAACGATGCTACTGTGAGAACGCGGGAAGTACCGTTAGTGCATGTGCCATGCTACGTCATTGCTCTATCAAGTACGCACAGTCGCTTCGCGCAATATAAGGTTTGCTAGCTGTGGGACGAGTGGGAAACTTACTTTGTGGACGCGCCTCGTATATGGATACGACTTTCAACGGGGAAATAAACGAAATTGCTTCCGTTCCACAGCCAGACAGTGTAACTGTCCGGAGTAGTTTACAGCTTTTCGGACTTTGTCAATCGCCTGGCATTCTAAAAAGGAACACATTTTGGATCTGGAATACTTGACGAATGGCAACGTCAAACAATTCAGCAATAGGCTACTAATTTTAATATGTCATCGTCAGATCATTTTAAAATTGATTAGATTCGTCTAAGTTACTGATTGGGCAAATGTGGTATTGTTTTAGTTTTCAATGCAAAACTTAGTCTTCTCCACGGCGTACCACAAACCTCCTCTTCATGTCTAACGCTATTAATATTTCGAAATACATTATTCTATAGGAGGTTTTGTTGCGCGATGAAGTCTAATATGGGTAAACGGATAATACAACCGACTGCATGCTTGAAGACTCATAAGATTTTAGATCCCTGAAGTAAAAGATTTTATGACGCTTTAGTAATTAACGATGTTTTAAATCAAATTCAAGTGTTTCTAATGGCTACATAAAGAGGTATCTCGAAATGAAGCTCGTGTAGCTCATTTATCTATGAACCTATTTACAGTAATACACTTACGATTCCTATGGAATTTGTTTTATAGAATCCTGTCACCGGGGAAAATGAACCAGTTTGTCTGTCCCTTCATTATGAGTTTATGTGGACAAATCTAATTCTGATCATTAGTGGTAAAACATAGCTGTAGCATCCGTCATCATATTGCTTGCTACAAGGTTACAGAGCTCAGTCGAGTCATCACAGTTCAGAACTCGCAGCGTAGCAAAGCTAGCAGAGCTGTGCTGGTGACTTTGAGCCGCGAGGTCGAGAGGTAAGGGCGTGTGTGTGTGTGTTTGTGTTTGTTTGTTTGTGTTTGTTTGTTTGTGAGTGAGTGAGGTCGTTAAGTGGTTTAGAAGCATTCAATTTGGTACATTATTAAAATGTGCTGATTTGAACTGTAACTATGAATTTCAAATAAGAAATTGCTTATAGTTTTATATGTTTCCGTCAAGGTAATTGAAGTCTTCATTTTGAGATTAAATTCTGAATTTTTCAAGAGATTATACGTCTGTGGGCCGTTCTGTAATTAAAATAATTACAAACTTGAATTGACCGGGAAGTGTAGTCCGTTAATCCATTTTCAGGGATGTAATAATTAAAACTCCGTGGAGCAGAGCCCTTGAGTCGCAAAGTAAGTCAAGAAATTGCCCGCCATTTTTTTGTAACCGAAAGATAATTTTTGTGTTCACAAGAGCACGTCCTTGTCCGCTGTCCTGAGCCATGTGAACCGAGTCCGAACGACCACGCCCTATTTTAGATTCATTTTGCCCGTTCCCTTCAGTTCAGAGACAGACATTTTGTTTCTCTTATCTTCCATGATACATGCATTGTTCTTCCCACCGTCATTGATTTCATCGTCTTAATATGTTTTGTGAAGAAAATTAATCATGAAATTCCTTGCATCCTCCTTTTAATTCTGCTCTCTTTTATTTCAAAGTGCCTTAGCTTTCTCAGGACCACATTCTCGAACACTCTCGATCTAGCAAGCCCGCGAGCGACAGGCGACAGACAGCCTGGCCAAACTAGCAAGCTGCAATATATCTGTGAACAATTCGTGTTTTGGCATTCCGTCCGTGACATCGCGTCATCATAGACACTTCGTTATGTTTCGTTGCTAGAAAATTTACATAAAATACATCTTATTCTGTTAAAAAAGGAGATGTGGTGTTCAGACGATTAATAAATTAAGAAACCTTTATGGGGAATTTTATCTTGTTTAATGGCAGCGTCTTGATTGATATTCAGAAATTAAGACTTCCTTTTTACTTTTCATCACTTTTGCCCTACAACAGTAATAGCGTGGTCCTCTGATTACATTAAGTTTCGACAGTCGCCTAGTTCTACTTCTTTTTCTTCTCCTTACTACGAGCTGTAGTCGAGCGACATGACCCAAAAAATAGAACAGGTTTTATTGCAAAGCGATATCGCTTGAGCTGTCAGGATGGCCACTTCCTCAACAAAACATGTATTGTCTTTTTATTTATTTATTTTTTGCTAGGTCTCTTGCTTGATATTCTCTCTGGCTATACCCTTAGAGCGAGAAACTAAGTTTTACACCCTTAAAAAGTTGTAATTATGTATATCTTATTCTATATATTTTTAGATATGAGACGGAAGACTAAGGGTTCTGAGTTGAATTGTAACAGGCACTCTCAAAATTTTATATCTTAACTTTTTCGCGAATGTAATCTGTATTCGTTACCGTGTTTCCCAAATGTTTAAACCTTGCCACATTTTCAAACTATTTATTAGCTGCCTTTATCTTACGGTTTTACCCTGCATTCTGGTGACGATAAATGAATATGTAAGACCTACTTAGACTTTTCAGCGTTTACTTCTATACCAACTTTCTTGCTGGCCTCTGACACAACTTCATCGTTTCTTCACGTGTTTTGTTTTCCGAAATTCTAATTGTTTTCGGCTAATAAAGAGAGTTAGAGTGAGAGGGGGCTGAAAAGATGAGATTTTGACAGTCATTGAATTTGTTTATGTCTTCTGACTCATTAAGATTTGCAGTGTTGGCCTATTTGCAGACCTAGGCCGTAGGCCTATGGGCATTGGCAACTTTATTTATTTATTTATTTAGTGTTCTGTCTGATGACAGGTCCATATGAACAGGATCCTTCCATCCTTTTCTCGGACTGGGACCTGTTCATATACGTTCTTGGCAGATGATCCAGAAGTGGTTTGCCATTGCCTTCTTCTGTGTGTGAATGGAGTGACACTGCACAGAAGCCATTAATTTCCACCTAGCAGAGACATCTGAGATAGCTATGGAAAACGACTTGAAACTATAAAATATACGTATTTCAAAATCACTGCGGTAGACTCGCAAAATAGCAACAAATGCATAGGCAATACATGTATTCCATTGTAGCACGGCTTTCCATTCTACTAGATGGAGAACAGATCTGTACTTCGTTCATTTAATAAAAATACCCTTTTTCGATGGCTCAGTTACTGATCTGCAAATCGTGCAGTTCTCCCTTTTGTTTATGTTCACCAATATTCGTTCTGTTGTCCTGTTTGGTATTTGTTTTATTCCAGTGCTGTTAATTTTGTTTTAGTTTCATTAATATTCGTGTTCTTCTATAACGATTCGCAATTCACTACAAGTCAATCTATATTAAAATGGGCGGATTCTTTTACTAGAACAAAGCGGCATTTGTCTCTTGGAACAATACATTTTTACGCTCCTCCAACCACGAATTCGTCTAACTCATTTAAAATAACAGCTTTCTTTACCATTTTCCATACGGTGCCTCATTGTTACTGACGCTAATTTAATGCAGATATCACGTTCCACAGAGTTGGAAATTGTTGTTCTTCGTATTTCCTCAAATATTCATCATATTCCGAGTATATAAAATATTATACAATTGTACATGATAATGAATGCAAGCTACACATCGTTCTGGAATTTGAGTTGTAATGTATTTTTAAGTATCGTTCAGCCCACATCAACGAGACGTTTATGTTTATCACAGAATTAAGTGATACGTTGTAGTACATTTTGTACCGACTGTAATAGATATCAAGATTTTTGCAATGTTCGATGTTGTCACAATTGAATTTTTTAGTTTGCTTTGGGGTAGAATTGCGACAGTTCCATGTCAGACAAATATCATTCTATAAAAGTTTGGATTCTGTAAGTGGCGAGAGTGATTTTCAAACATTAGTTGCCTTAAGTTGTCTGTAACTAAAAGCGCGCTATTAAATACAAACGATGGCCGAGTGGGAACAGACTTAAGAGTCTTATCTCCTGGACTTCATCGGAAAGTTTCAAGACTGTGTCAATAGAGGGCGAACCGGATGTAGTACGAGCTTCTGCCGCTAGGGGGTGCGGCCTACATTCATAGTGAATCAGTGTGCCAGCCGGCATCATCGAATTAGCATTTGTTTCTTAGTTACGGGCGTTTTGGTAGTGCATTACACCGACTGTCCTGCGATTTCGGAATGGCGTGTGCATCAAATTTTGCCAAAGACTCGCCAAAACGGCTACGGAAACCTATGAAATGCTAAAGCAAGAATTTGGGGAGTCCGCAATGGGTCGTGCACAAACTTTTGTGTGGCATTCACGTTTTAAAAATGGCCGAACCTCTGTCGATGATGACGAGCGTTCTGGACGACCATCTTCGAGCACAACGCCCGAAAATGTTACGAAGATTCGGTAGGCCTTTCACGAAGATCGACGTCGTACCATCAACGACTTGTGCGACATTGTTGGGATAGGCTATGGGACCTGTCAGCTGATTCTAAAGGAAGAACTCCACATGCGACGCATCGCAGCCAAGTTTGTGCCAAGGCTCCTGTCTGAGGACCAGAAGCAGAATCGACTTCTCGTTTGTCAGGAGCTCAAAGATCTTGCAAGAACCGACCCCCAACTTCCTTTCTAAGCTCCGTGTGACTTCTTCCTCTTCCCAAAGATGAAAATTCAGCTAAAGGGAAGGAGATTTGAGACGATAGAAGAGATTCAGGCAGAATCGCAGATGGTGCTTGACAGGCTGACAAAGAAAGATTTCCAGGTATGCTTCCAGGCTTGGCAGCGGTGCTGGGATCGTTGTGTTCACTCCCAGGGGAACTACTTCGAGGGTTATGGATGAATTTAATACCTGAGATAAGTGTACGGGTTTTTATAGGCGCAGTCTGGAAACTTTCCGATCGCACCTCGTATATCGAGATCTTGTTATAAACCTCATTATATGTTTAGGGCTATAGGCTGTTTTGGCTAATTGCATTTGCTTCATATACGTGATTTTAAGGTTCCTTCTGGTTGGTTATTTGCGTCTGTTTCCGTAGCACAAAAGACATAACAACGGTACTTTGTAGCTCTTGTTTTCCCCAGAATTATTAATAAAAAGAATAGCAGTGCGGCCGAAGTCTTGCGACTGCTGGCCTCGAGTGGTTTCCTTTTAAACAGTGAATTTCATGGGAGTTTGTACTCCACGAGCCCTTTCTTCGGATAGTCGGATGTTAGAATATCTGCAGTTTAGCATTGTCCTGCAGTTAAACTTTTTTCAGTTTTCTCGCCATTATATTGTGACAAGTTTAATGTCTTTAGCTTGACGTCGCAAGTAAACAAGCCTACAACTTTGTACTCTGACCTTATTTGTGGGCGCCACATAATTAACAGTGATACACTATTTACTCATCTCTAATTATCCGTATAAAATAGACTGAGGTTTCAACAGAAATATATCAACATTGTCAACAACTGTCTATGCTGATTTACTTCACCCGTTGTCCGATAACGACTGTATCAGTTGTTATTCGATAATGTTTCACGGTCGCCAGTCTGATAAAAATGAAAGGACATATGAAGCATGTCAGTAAAGTGACTTAGTAAGGATAAGTTGACTTTGAATGGTAATTTAAATAGTGTCTTAATAGTCATCTTGAAGTTCTCAGTGTGCAAGTTGCGTTGGCCACGGTTTGTTCCGTCCTGTGACGTCCAGTTCGTTACTCACCTGACCAAGCACAATAAACTAATGTTGTGTCTGTGACACAATTCATGCTATAATTTGAATCTACATTGAGCTTGTTATCCTAGGCGCATGGGTCGGTCACCATGTTTAAACTCCATTAAACGGTAGAATTTGCGGAACTGAGCAGGTGTTCTCAATGTGCACACGGCCGACTAATTTAACTTCGATGGGAACAGGCTCTGGTAATTGTGTGTGTTCCAAATGATTTAAACAAGGAGTGTATTTGCAGTAGTGTCACGGTTCACTCGTATGACTGCAGTCCGGTCAGCAGAGTCACGTTATTAAATATGATGTTTGGACAGATGGAGTTAATTAACGTCGATAATAAAGGACATTAATAGAACAAAGAACGGAGACGTGGGAATAAAACGTACAATGTGAAGACTACAGAATATTTGATATTTTTAACATTTTTCTAATATTTGGTAAGAAGTCTGCTCGTGATACACCGGCACATTCCTGACGTCCAGGTAGATTGCGAGGTACAGTAACATAATAATAAGATTAATGGCTTTACTCCTAATGAAATTTCATCAGGGTAATCAAAACATACAAAATGAGGTAGGGGACAAACAGGCAACAAAATCACTCTACCCAAACCAAATATAACCTAACCTAACCAAAATTTTTAAAATCTCTGTGGCTAAAGTTTACAACTGAAATACCCTGTTATTTTCTGGAAAATGTTGGTGAAAATACAACATGTAGGATATTTCTCATTTCTGCTTGACTTACCGTTTACAAGAAGTAACTTTGAGAAGCGTATTCGCATAAATGTTGCTGATCTAGACTCCATATTTCATAATTTTATGTACTTATGAATGAGTTCGAAACTTCAGTTTTATCTGGGACAGACACAGGCTATTACTTTAACAATGTGCAGGTTCGACACGTCTCTTAGCGTCTCAGTAACGAAGTACTCGTTAGATCCGTTTGTGATGTAAATTGATAAACATGGTTTGCGAAGATTGTAGGTAAAATTAATTAAAGTTATAATCCTACCTTGTGAACATTCTCCTTTTCATGCGAGACACTGTTGCGTTTGAGATGGATACACGTAGCTTCAAATGGAAATACCTAGCGTGAAGTGGGATTTGGTCTAGGAGACCAGTGCATGTCTGAAACTATAAGTAAATAAGGGCTCATTTACTTGTGAATTATGCAAGAAAAATTTCCTATGAATAGGCCTAGATGAATGATAAAAACTGTCTTCGTACGAAACGTGGTTGAAAATAACAGATTTCATAAGTGTACTTTGAGAATCTTATGTTTCTGTGGACAGACTATGGTTGATATTAAACCCTTGGTATTATTTGAAACGTTGCTTTAATATGCATTGTAATCTCCGTTCTATCTTACTTCCTTCTTCGTACTTTCCTTATTTTGTTCTCAGGAATTACATCTTTGCACACTGGTAGTTTATGGAAGTGAAAAAGTTAGAAAATGTGTTCTTTTAACTACTTAGCCAAATAGAAACAAAGACGTTCAGGAAAAGACGTATGGCGTTTTTCTTCCTTCAAACACTTACATACACGGAGGCTAGCCGAAATTATAAAGGAACTTACAGGCTGAAATTTAAGAACCCATTTCTGTCTGTTATTTTAGTATTAGACGGAATGCCTGAATCAAAAAGATTATTTTAAAGATCTACTCGTAGATGCAAGGATTTTTTAAAATGGATTTTTAGAAACTGGGATCAGAGTTTGATGACCGGATTCATCTGTCTCAGGATACTATCCAGTGACGGTCTGTTGTGAACAGTGAACGTCTCGGTTCCATATAAGGCAGGGAATTTGTTGATAATCGAGTGACTATCAGCATATTAAGAAGGAATATGCACCACGGAGTTAATTAATCAGTAGGTCAGTTAAAGTATTACTTCATGATGCAACGGAAAGGAGTTTTGAGACGCCAAAATTAGGTTTCGTTGTGTAGGAGAAAGAGTAACTGAAGAATGTAGAAAGGAGCGAAGCCATAGCGCTTTGAAGGCTAGTAAAACGGCTATATCAAGAGGAATTGATATAGCTCGTCTTCACAAGCCGAGGGTAGACGTTGGCAGCTGGAATACCACGTGAATGCTGGTTAATGTCGATCAGAATACTCGTAATGCGTTTGTTGCGACCAGCAGGCTCCTTTTAATTTAGAGCTTTCGAAACTTTAACAGTAATTAATTATAGACACCTGCTTCGTGACATGTGCAGTCTTAAATAAAAACATCCTATTATAATGACATACTATAATTAGAGCTAGTTTATAAAGCGTTTTACATTATTATACTATGTAAATTTGTAAATGTCCATCGTAAGATATCTTACGACCATAGAAAACCCATTTTAACGGAAAATGAATGAATGAGGTTCAGCGACAGAGCTTATTGGCTGCATCACATCAGTTGAATTAGAGGAGCACGTTCGACCATTAGGCACATACAAAAACGTTAATTGTTGATCGATATCGGTGCAGTGATACCACATGTGTAGCCCGCCGTTTGCAGGGTCATATCCGTGCTCTGAAAGCATATCACAGGATACGATATTTAAAACAGCGTCTGCTAAGAATGAAAGTTAACGGATGTTCCTAATCATAGTTTTCTCATTAATATTCGTTTCATGAAGTAATTTTAGATGCAAGAGTAATGATATTTGCTTGTTCCTGTTTATTTAACGACGATTTTAATTGCACCGATTATATACGTTTTGCCGAATTATAGTGTGAATGGTCAATAATGAATTGGGAAATAATCTAAAGTAAGTTTTCATGACGTAATGTAAGAAAATGTTATGACATTTTTTATAATGGGAATGAAGAAATCTATGGAACCGTAATTAAGGCTAGCCGGTCTCCGGTACGGAATTTTAACCCAAGACGTTTCGAGTGCGAAGCAGTAGTGCTGTTTGTTATCGCTTTCGACGTATGTTTTTTTCTTTCTGTGAGAAGGAATAATAAATGATGGACCACAGATCATTGTTTTCTAAATTGTACTGTAAATAGTCTCTACTACTTTATAATTTTTGTGAAAATGAGTGGTTATTTAATAGGCCTTCCGGACGGATGATGCACTCATCGCAATACTAGTCTTCACTGGCCAATACAATTCAGAATACCACGAGGACTGGGATGTTGTACATCCCCCGAGTGGGATATGAATTTACTTGCAATCCCCGTGACCGAGCGGTCGAAGTCAATACGTATCTTACATCGCGCTGTCACCGTGGCCAGCAAAATTGGTTTCCGTTGCCACAAATAAAGGACGTGTTCACGTTTATAGAACTGCGAGTGTTCATACGATGTGAGTGGTATTCAATAAAACCAGTTGTCCGTTCATCGGAATATAGACTTTATGTAAAAATGAAACTTACTGTTAAGAGGAAACTCAATATTGCATCAGAAGGACTTGCATAAAGAAATATTTGCATTAGGAACGCTAGTGATTGATTTCCTATGGGAACTGGCGACTCCTTCTTTGATGTAAAATTGAATTGTGAAAGTCAAATAAGCTTTGAGGTCTTTGGCTTTTAGATGTGTTCTGAGGCATGCCAGCTGAGTGCCTCATTGACCAAGGATAATTCGTCTTCAAATAAACCGGAATTCTATTTCGACTCTTGTCGTACCTGCCACCTTCACTTGCAGGCCGCAGAGTCCACGTCAGAGTGACGCTTGTTGAGAAAGAGGAAAGGAAAATAATCCCGTATTTAGTACTCTGTAGGAAGCACTTAAACACGTGAAACACAAACAGTCTGTGTTGATCTTTAAAATAGATCTCATCAGAGACAAGACTATTAATATTTACGTACACAGAAACACAGTTATATGAAACTGCAGATCTTGTTACTTAATCTGGACCAGAAGTCTTCACAGTAACACAGAATTAATAAAGGATTGATGAGGCTAAGACAGTAGCAGGAGTGAGATCAAAAGAGAAGTGAACACATTTGAAAAGAATTGCTGATCGCGGGTTGACTGCTAGGCTACAAAAATAAATGGCCTGAACATGCTGGACGAATGGAGGCAAATGTTATTCCAAAGAGAGTTTTGATTTATGATTAACGAGGATAAACGAATACTAGAAGACCTATTAAGCATTTGACTAGAGGTGATTAATGCAGATGGAACAGGCGAACGGGCCTAATCTTTTAAGTTGATTGCAATTATTTTTACCCTTCTTTTCTTTCTTAAAGAAATAACGCATGCCTGTAAGATCACCATGAGGCCTCGGTGTGTAGCCTACGAGTGATAGATTTCCTGAAAAGGTGACTAAAATCTAACATTTATACGATGGATAATCTAACTTATTTCTTTAAGTATGTCGTACTTATTTGTAGAATTTGGAAAGTATTTTGGTTTCTTGATAACTCATTTGTAAAGTAAGGTAAAGATGAAGATTACATTGCCCCTGTATTTAAGCAGGACGCTAAAAAGGTCTGTTCTAAAGTAAAGGCACAGTTCGATTTACTAGCTGGGCAATAGATGCAGGTGGGTGGTTAACTTCACGCTGTGGCTGCCTTACCCCCAGGATCCATTGGATAGGAGGCTGGTTTGGCCCTGGTGTTGGTCTAAACGCGATGGCGATGAGAAATATCTCTAGCTCTGTTGGGAATCGAACCACAGTCGTCCAGTCCGCTGCATTCATTATACTGAATTAACATTCCTGCAACGAAGTTGGAAGTTGGTAAGGTCGAAACGCTTCTTAAGTAGGTCATTATTTAAATTTTGTATATTTTATTTTTCCTATTCTGTAAATTCGGTAAAGGATCGTTTATAAATCTTGAAACGTAACTGACCGTGCGACTTAAATCATGTTACTAAAGATATAAGTCTATGCGAAAAACGCTATTATAACGTTATGTGATATAATATACTCCACACTGGTAATTACCGCGGGGAAAAACTAGTTAACTTCTCACATAAACCAAATAACTTCGCAGGCGCTCATGCGGCCATTACCCGAACCATTAACGCCTCATAAATAACGACTGTTCAGTGTTACTTGTTAAGTGTTTACTACGTAACTGATACAGAACAATTGCGTATATAAAACTAACAGACAAGGTCAAATCAATTTGTCATAGCAAGTTGTACCACTGACACTGTAAGAGTCAATTCGAACAATAGCTTTCATTGTAGCTGACGGAAGAGATCGCTTAAGCTGAGGCAGCAAATTCCTGAGAGAAATAAGCATAGCAAAGGCAAAGAAGAGGCTTCTCCATTTGCTTTAGCCTTAGAAAATTCCCAAGACGCCTGCGACGTTACAACGTTTAGTCAGTCAGTCTGATAAAACTTGGTGACTCTGGGTTAGAAACAGTGAAGGGTCTGGTTTTCAGTTGGGCAAGTAGTCCTAGTTTTCGGGTAGGAGTGTACGTACAAGGCAATTTGTGAAGGAAGCAATTCCATTACAGGACAATCTGGCCGAGGGGGGGGGGATGGCAAATGACCCGCAGCTTTGTGATTATAGCTCACCTCCCTCCCAAGCATTAACTTCTTCGCCTCTGCCTTTCCTTACCTCAGTGCAATTTTTGGCATCCATTCTTTTTTTTGCATTTCATTTTTCTCTTCAGTTAAGAATAATCTTATATTTCCTTCTGCTGTCTACCATTAGATTGAAATATATAAAACTATAATTTTATCTGTTATTTTTATGGATATGAAATTGGTCTGTAACTCCAAGGGAAGAGCCTGCATAGATGATGTATTTGATAATAAAATGTTAAGAATATTTTGACCCAAGAAAGAAAAAGTGAAAGGAGAATTGGGAATACAGGTAGGCCCCGCTTTACGACGCTTCATTTTACGCCCTTTTAAAATAATAATGAAAAAATAAAAAAAATATAAGAAGAAAATTTGAAAACGCAAGCGTAAACTCAACACAGGAAGTGGGTACCTAGGCGGCCCTAGTGTCGGCGTCAGTTGCTTTCTCTTCGTCTGCCATTACAATTCATTATATTTCTTCCTCGATTTGCGCCGCTTCAGATAAAGGTGGAACGTAACCCCGGCGTAAATCGGGGCTTACCTGTACTTTATAGTGAAAAGTTCTTACATCTACTAGTCGCCATATTCTATCTGGGCGATTAAAATCAGTGAGGATGAGATGGGCGGGCCATGAAGCACGCAAGGGGATACGAGAAATGCATACAAAACATTAGTCGGAAAACCTGTAGTGAAGGAAACACTGAGGAGATTTAATCGTGTATGGGAGAATAATATTAAAATATGTTTTAAAATAGTATATGAGGGTGAGAACAGAATTAAAGTGACTCAGGAGAGCAGCTCAAGTGGAGCTGGTTCTGACGTCTCCAAAAGTGAACAATCATTCTCCGACCATCGGCAATTATACTAAATTTCAATCGCCGGTTGATACTGTGTCGTAAAGCACTCAATAGATTTGTGACGTACCGTTGGTGTTATATAATTACGTCATTCAATTTTTACTTAAATACAACTTACGTTACTTTTACATATATAATGCGATACGCAGTGTTCTCTGGGTCTATGGAGGGGATCTGGGATCTTGGCCACTTGAATACTGAGATTGCGGGTTCGAATTTCGCTTATAATATAATATTATGGTGTATTACGTGGAAATTATAGGTCATAAAATGAGAGAAGAGAAACTTCATAGTTGGTCGAAGTAAATTAGATCGTGTCGCCTGCACATATATTAAAGTGTTATTTTTGTGGAAAGCCAGAAAACCATGACAAGAAAAGTTATTAATAAACTGAAAGTCAGATATGGAAAGGAAACGAAACAGAATGTGGTATCTTGAAAAATAAAAAAACTCCCTTGTTCATTGGTGCGCAGCTTTGCTAATCAAAGCAATTACATATTATTTCTGAACCATTCTAAAGTTTAAAAAAAAATATTACCGTGGAGAAAAGAATGCCTGGAGCTAGTTTTAAATTACCGATCAATAATCGCGTTTTAGAGGCACTACTCAAAGTGCTGTCGCATTTGAGATTTTGATAAATTCACAGTTAATATGCATCAGAACTTCAGCTGTAAACATTTATAGCAAACCGATAAAAGCGCCCTTACTTATCTCGGGTGTTTTATTAACATAAACTATGCTGGAATAATGGCAATACTTATTTATTGTGGCAAACTTATGAATATATAATATACATTAACGCTGACCAGTAACTGTTGACAAATGTACTTAGATCGCTTTGGCAGTATAAAAGCCGGTAATGATCTAGAAACGGAGAACTGTAGCAGAGGACTTTCTGCGGTCTGTAGCCGACAGCTTTTCACACTTAAACAGAGCACGAAAACCAAAAGTAAATCGTTCAGTCCGTAGAGTTACAGCAACAAAAAATGAAAATATGTGGCTTTTCGTATTCAAAATAGCATCCTATCAGCCATCGACCAATGGAAAAGACGGGTTCTAGCCGTAGGGTGTGTTTATGAGTGGTGGGTGAACAGCGTATTACTGGTTTTTTTTTTTTTTTTTTTTTTTTTGTATGCAGAAGGAGAATCATGAGAGCGGCAAACTAAATAAAGTTTTGTTATTTTAATACAGTTTATTTTAAGAATATTCCGGGAGAAGAGCGGGTAATTCGCCATTGTTGTAATGAATATATTTTGTAAGAGTGGGTGTCCGTTTCCAGTAAACTAAAACATTTTATTAATTGTTGTCTTCTGGGTTGTAGCGCAGTGTAGTGTGGTTTTCTAACATTTCAGAAGTCCTTGCTACCTCCATCATCAGGGCAATCATCGCCCTCTGAAACGTTGGTAAACTACACGGCGCTTCAATCCAGAAGACAGTCATTTGAAGACCTACCGCCGTGTAGAAATCAGTTCCTATTTTAATGATTGTGTGAAGAGACATGAAAGACTACACCTCACAGCTAATTTCTGTCACGTTTATGTAAATCCTGTATATTCGTGGTATCTCAAGTACTCGAAACACGATGTTCGTTCCAGCTCCTTCATTTACAAATACTGTGATCGAAATCTGTATTCTAGAATGTGGATTAATGTATCGTTGATGAATAACGGAATGACAGAGGTTGTTAGGATTGCCGTGCTCACTAGACCACTTCTCTGACACATGTGCATGTGGGTAGTCTAAGCAGATCTGGCAGGCGTTCACCTTCCACGCAAGCGGAAATGCTTGACAGAGACTCCACTAGACTTGCCTCTCTCTGTAAGCAGCCAACCATATAACTCCACGGAGCAGAATCTGTCTTAAGAGCCTGATAGTCGTACGGTCAATAAATTAGCCGACTTTTATGTAATGCGAAGATTTATTACCGTGTTTACAAGCGCCCAGTACCTTAAATGAATCATATGAATCCTGTACCCTTCTCGAAGGTATCACCACCTTGTCGAAGGCAATCTGCCGGGTGAGGAGGCTTGCGTGCTCAAATGACCCTTAGTGCTATGCCGGCCTGAGCTTCGGCTCATGGTAGGGTCACCCAAGCCGGACAGGTCTAAGGAGATGCGCTAGACTAAGAGTGATACCCTGGTCCTCCAGGTTGGGGGTTGGGTGTAGGGCTAACAACCTTTCACCTTTAAAAAAATATGTGTTACGAAAAAATCAACCAAGCCTCGGATCAGGACGGACTCTTTGGCACGACCACAGCAATTGAAAAAGGACATGAGATTTGGTACCTGGAACATTAGGAGCCTGTATAGGGCTGGGGCACTGAAATCAGTGTGTAGGGAATTAGGGAATTATAAGTTAGACTTAGTGGCAGTGCAGGAAGTGCGATGGGAGGGGGAGGGCACGATCCCAGTGGACAATTTTACATTTTTCTATGGAAAGGGGAATGACAATCATCAGCTAGGGACGGGTTTTTTTGTTCATAGCAGAATTAGGGCAGCAGTTAAGAGAGTAGAATTTGTTAGTGACAGGTTGTCTTACGTAATTTTGGAAGGACGTTGGTGCGACATCATTGTCCTTAATGTTCATGCCCCAACTGAAGACAAAAGCGATGATATCAAGGATAGCTTTTATGAAGAATTGGAATCAGTATTTGATACATTTGGCAAGTATCACATGAAAATTCTGCTAGGAGATTTCAATGCAAAAATTGGGAGGGAGGATGTCTTCAAACCCACAATAGGCAGCGAGAGTCTCCATGCACTTAGTAATGATAATGGCGTCAGAGCAGTGACCTTCGCTACGTCAAAAGATTTAATTGTAAAAAGTACAAAATTTCCACACCGTGATGTTCATAAATACACTTGGACTTCCCCAGATGGCAGAACACACAATCAAATAGATCATGTTTTAGTAGATAAGAGAAGGCAGACAAATGTAATTGATGTGAGATCATTCAGAGGAGCAGATTGCGACACTGATCATTATCTGGTGGTAGCAAAAGTGAGGGAGCGGCTTTCAGTAAGTAGACGAACTAAACAAAATTTTGACACAGAAAGATTTGATTTGAAAAAATTAAGTGAGGGAGAGGCAAAGGAACAATATCAAGTTGAAATTTCGAATAGGTTTCAAATTTTAGAGACAAATGAGGATAATGAAAGTGTGGACATCAACAGGGAGTGGGAAAATGTCAGAAACTGCATCAAAATTTCAGCAAAAGAGAAACTAGGATACTACAGGAGAAAGCAAAATAAACCGTGGTTTGATGAAGAATGTTCCAAATTAATAGATCGAAGGAAGCAAACAAAATTTCAATGGTTGCAGAACCCAAACAAAACAAATGCGGATAATCTATGTAACGTGAGACGTGAGGCTAGTAGAACCTTTAGGACTAAGAAAAGGGAATACCTGAAGGGCAAAATTGCTGAACTTGAGACAAATAATAAGGAAAAAAACATCAGAGACCTGTACAGAGGCATTAATAACTTTAAGAAAGGATATCAACCCCAGACCAATTTGGTAAAGGATGATAGTGGCAAGTTGCTTGCAGATCCAATAAAAATTGTGAATAGGTGGAAAAATTTCTTTAGCGAGCTCTTAAATGTTCATGATACTGGTGATATTAGACAGATTAAAATGCATACAGCTGAACTGTTGGTGCCAGAACCTAGCTTAGATGAAGTGGAACTAGCCATTGGGAAGTTGAAAAGTTATAAATCTCCAGGAATTGATCAGATTCCGGCCGAATTAATTAAAGCAGGTGGCAAAGGGTTGCATATGAGGATCCATAAGCTTATTCAGTTAATTTGGGATAAGGAAGAGATGCCACATCAATGGAAGGAATCCATAATTATTCCTATTTATAAGAGGGGGGACAAGACTGAGTGTGGTAATTACCGAGGAATATCGCTGCTATCAACCTCATACAAAATTCTATCCAACATTCTTTTGGCAAGATTAACCCCATATGCGAATGAAACTATTGGGGATCATCAGTGTGGGTTCAGACGAAACAGATCAACGATTGATCAGATCTTTTGCATTCGTCAGATACTAGAGAAAAAATGGGAGTTCGGTGGGACTGTACATCAGTTATTTATAGATTTCAAAAAAGCCTATGACTCTGTGAAGAGAGAAGTGCTTTATAATATTCTTATTGAATTTGGTATACCAAAGAAGCTAGTGGGTCTAATAAAAATGTGCTTAAATGAAACCTGTAGCAAAATTCGAGTAGGTAAATATGTATCTGAGACATTCCTCATCAAGAACGGTCTAAAACAAGGAGATGCTTTGTCTCCCTTGCTCTTTAACTTTGCGCTAGAATACGCCATCAGGAAGGTCCAAGGTAGGCAGGAGGGTTTGCAATTGAATGGGACACATCAGCTATTGGCATATGCTGATGATGTTAATTTATTGGGGGACGATATAAATACAATAAAGAGGAACGCAGAAGTTTTACTAGAGGCTGGTAGACAAGTGGGGCTGGAAGTAAATTCAGAAAAAACTAAGTACATGTTAGTATCTCGTCATCAGAAGACAGGCGGGCAAAATTATCTTAGGGTGGCTAATAAATCCTTTGAAAGGGTTACAAAGTTCAAATATTTGGGAACAACAATAACAAATCAAAATGATACTTGTGAGGAAGTTAGGAGGAGACTAAATTCCGGAAATGCTTGCTACTTCTCAGTCCAAAATATTTTGTCTTCCCGTCTGATTTCTAAGAACTTGAAAATTAAAGTATACAAAACAATAATATTGCCTGTTGTTTTGTATGGGTGCGAAACATGGTCTCTCACTCAGAGGGAGGAACACAGATTGCAGGTGTTTGAGAATCGGGTGTTGAGGAGGATATTTGGGCCTAAGAGGGAAGACGATGGGGCGTGGAGAAAACTGCACAATGACGAGCTTAAAAATCTGTACTGCTCCCCCAGTATTGTGAGGGTGATTAAGTCGAGAAGAGTGAGATGGGCGGGACATGTAGCGCGCATGGATGGGACAAGAGGTGTGCACCGGGTACTGGTTGGGAAACCTGAAGGGAAGAGACCGCTGGGGAGACCTAGACGTAGATGGGAGGATAATCTCAGGCGGGATCTATGGGAGATAGGAGTTGAAGGAAACTGGATTTTGTTGGCCCAGGACAGGGTCCGGTGGAGGGCTTTGGTTAATTCGGTGATGAACCTTCGGGTTCGGTAAGCCATCTAGTTAGTTAGTTAGTTATGAATCCTGTACAGATCCTTAGGGCGATGGTGAAGGCAGTAGAAACCACTGAAACGTCGACTACACGGCAGAACATCTAAGAAGACATCCTCACACTCGTCGCCGTGAGAACCTGAGATCTCTCCTGTCATTCTGTTGTCCTTCCGTCTGAGCGTAAGTCTTCCAGCTGGTCTCCTCCTTTCACATTTTCCAAAAAAATGTGTGTAGGTGTTATCTCAACAACGAGTGCTGCATTCCCGTCCATCTCATTTGCCATGATTTAATCATCCTGCTTTTTGGTAAGAGTACAACTTACAGTTTCTTCCGCCCTACATTTATTTCTTCCCTCTGAGATCAGATATTCTCGTGAATACGCTCTCGTCTCTGTACGAAGCGAGCGTATGATGCCTGTTCAAGCCACCGCACACGATATATGGGCGATAACAGGAGTTTCCGCAGATCGAATTCCGATATATCTCGTAGCGCCTTACAATCTGTTTAATTAACTAGTTGTATCGAGTCTCCCGATATTCAAGCAGTCTCAGAAAACTGACACGGCACTGCGAGGCGCGTGCTTGCAAGCCGAGAACATCGCTTTCTCGTGCTAACTTACTGACGTTCGAACGTATCGACTTTTTAACTGGAAACTCAACAGAAATCGAACTATGGTATGACAGATGTGAACCATATTTAGATAAAGATGAAAACATGAATATTTTATTTTACCAACCGACTGAAAGTCATACTAGGATCTGTATTTTAAAGCAGGTGGAGAAGAGTGTTAAGAAATTAAACCAGGTAAAGTTATTTTAATGTTGGGGAGCTAACAGGCATATTTAGTATGAGTTTATTGTTTGGCCCATCCAAGTAAAGAACTTTGTATTCATACTAATGTACAAAAGACGTTTAAATTCAACAAAGATTTTGTTTCGTGTTAATTCCTCATCCTTTTCCATTTCCTTGTATCCTTTCTTATCTTTATTCGATTTCTCCATCTACCCCATATTATTTTTCCATTCCTTTTACTACCAATCAATTCGTCACTTCTCTTTCTCTTTCTATCTCCCTTTTATTGATTTTCTTCAATTCTCTCCCTGCTTTCCCTTATACAAGTCATAAGTATAACTATCGCTCAGAACACGTTCTTACGTCGTAACAGAAGAAAATAACAACCGTTTACAGCGAGATTTTAACGTTTGTTTTCTTGAAATCCGCACCATTTTAAATATTTCATCCCCGAGCGAAAGTAAATTCTTCGTGTTCTATTGCTACTTCCAGCCGCTGTGCGGCCACCGCACCGCATCGAAAATGAAGCATTTTGTGGTAGAAGAACCGCAGCGGTAAAACTACCGCACGTGCGCTCGCTTCCTACTGAAACAGTGCGTTCCATCAATGCGGCAGAAAAACCGTTCATGCGCGCAGGGTCTAAGAGTTGTATTTTAAGTGAAGTTTCAAAATCTTAATTTGCCTCTGAAAGCGGACTTTTTCGTCGAGTGGAGTCCTCACTATGTTCAGAGTAAAAGTCTGCGCTGTATCAATCATTTAACAGGTACGGTTGTTAGTTATTTATATGTAACTTGGGAACTCTTTGACGATGTTACTTGATATTTGAACTGAAGCCTAGCATCTGCACTGTATATCCCTTAACAACGGCTCCTAGTAGAAACGCGAACTGTCTGCACGGTCTAGATTAATTCCGTGTCTGTTATGCTTGAATTTGTGCTAAATGTAATATTACATTTACATAAGTAATCTCGAAGTAATTTCGTGAATATAACATGCAAATTCCTATCATCTTCATATTTAATAGCTCAGGCAGTCTGTTGGATTCATCTGTTTTAACCAAACAAGGCTTCAGAATTTTAGGTTCACAGTCCGTCTGCAGAAGGATTTCTGAATTCAGTTTCAGTGTTTATTAAGAATCCACTACATGTTTCTACCTTAATTGATCATCTTCAGTTGGTTTTCTTTAAGTGGTCGAAACTAATAGATATGACTGCTAATTTGCATTCACATTTTCTGCCGTTGACTTCACAATGGACTGTGTCTTAAGCAGCTTACTTATCTTTGTAACGTGGACTATTATTACAAATTAACAGTCATATCTATTGTGTTTGAACACAAAGAGAATCACCTGAAGATGACCAATTAAGATCGAATTATGTAGTGGATTCTTAATAAACCTTGAAACTACAATCAAGAATAGTTGTGTAGACGGACTGTTAACCTAACGATCAACACACATCAAGATGCGTCCTTTAAAATTTTTCAAGGCTTTGGAATGCTGAGTGTTATTGGCTTCTCATGGCCCGCAAAGTCCAAACGTGTCCAAACATTTACTTTAAAGTTTCTAATTTAAGAATAAGGCTAGTGAACGTTTTGCCCAAAGAGATTCTGTTTCCTTGATCAGAATCTTTAGAATCACGTCCCAGGTTGATTAAACCAAGGTCCACGCGTAAGATAGCCGATGATGAGCCTTTCGTAGGGTCGATATTAACAAGGTTCAGGATGGGAACTGCAAATAACTCCTCCAAGCAAGATTTCTCCTCCAGCAGACTGGCGGCGGTGACGCCAGTTGCCCGTTTTACGGCAACCCTTGGGCGAGATCCGTGTCCCTCGGGGCATGTAGTGGTTTGATACTGGTCCGGTAGGACGAACTGAACAACGAGGGACTTAGCGGATCAGAGCAGTAGTGGGGAAAAAGAAAGGAGTACTTATGCACGTCGGCTGTGACGTAGAACGTGATTATCCTTCATCGTACGTATGAATCAACTTTAGAACAGACAACCCAGTTTCTTTGAGTCGGATGTCTTAGTCCGGATAGTGACTGCGCTGCGGGCTGGACGACCGAAATTCGATTTCTGGTAGGGCAAGAATTGATTTTCGCTAAAACTTACAGACTCTGGGCCCACCTAGCCTCTTATCTAATGTCTTCGAAGTTACTTACACGATAGTAAAGCGGCCGTGGCTTGAAGCTGATTACTCATCTCCTTCTAATTCCAAGGTTAAGAATACGAGGACTTGTAGTTTTATCTTAATTTACCCATATATCTCCATGGTGTGATGCTTAGTTAAGCACCAGGGAAAACTTCGCCTTATTGGAGAATTTTACGAAAAACTGTTCAGCCATTTTAATCTTCAATTACATCTGTTAGTTTTAACAGCCACCGTAAATAAGAGCACGCGTATTTTTGTGTGCTTATCACAAATACTTGCGAGTACAGTTTCAAAATTGATGCTTTTTGCTCAGTGAGATAAACATTAAAAATAAATTCATGAGAACATTCATTACTGTAATAATTAAAACTGATAATTATAATCAAATATGACTCATGCACAGTTTATTAAACTTTCGTCCTTCATTTGTATACAACTTATTTACTCACGCCACTGATCAAAGCGGTAGTTTGCTGCACCCGGCGAGGTGTGTAACATTAGATCCTTAACGAAATCTTCCATTTAACTGCGTGTATAGCCTACATTATTTTCTACGCTTATCTTTAACACACTTCATAAACGTGCAGACCCCCAGTAACATACTACCGTAAATTTAACTTAACGCATGAAAGTTAGTGCACTGCATAAAACAAACATTGATTTATTCTTACTTGTCTTTAAATTTAGATAATAAAATCCAAAGCTCTTAGCGTCAGATATATCTTCTTTATTTTCCGCCATCGTTCTACTTTCTGATAAGTCATGTAAATAATAAATACATAGCCTATAAAAACCGCAACAGCTGTCCAAAAAGATAGCATTATGCATTATACACCTTGTGTCATGAGCTCTGAATCTTTTTCACATCAAGGGACAAATTCACACTTGCTTATGGACTCGCATGCCGCAAGGTCTTAAATAAGGAAAGTTCATTGAAACCTTATGATAATGTAAGAATTATACTAACTTACTATCGCAGATACGTTGACATAGTAATTTATAATCTTATTCAACAAAATCGGTCATCAGACATATGACACTCTCTTGCTCTTGCTTGAAAAATCTTTAAATGTCAGGTTTAACTTCCGTTGTTGCGATTTGCATGCATCCTGCTAAATGTTCATTAGCAGGTTCTTGATCTGACGTTCTTCATTGAGCTGAACTGTTGCTCACAGTAATTGTAATTTCGAAATACTGACGACATTAACAAAACGTGTTTTCTGGTACCAGGGTGAGTGACTTATTAGATACACCAAGAAAATGTGCGCAGGCAGCACAGAACAGGTTAGTACTGTTTGCTGCCCGCGGGTTTGAGAAATTCTGCTTGTTATGATCTTCCAAAATACGTATCAGGCATGGGAAACGGAGGAAAACCGGATTACAGATTGATTTTATATTATATAATATTTACCGGATTCCGTTAAATAATTCTGGCAGGCCTACTGCGGTCTTCAGTAGGTCTACTGCGGTCTTCAGTAGGTCTACTGCGGTCTTCAGTAGGTCTACGTGATTGATGAAAGGACTCTGATGTTGATACGTAAAGACAAGCTTACAGTGTTAATGTGTCATGCTTCATTCTTCCATAACAATGGGCATGAACCTCTTTAGTCTTCCTGACATGCCATGAAATATTCATGTGCGGTGATGGACCGAATCATAACGACGCACTGCGTTGCTAATTAATTGCAGTGTGACGGGGCAGAGTGAAAGTGTCAGTGTATCACGGTCTTCCATTACGAGGGGGATTATCAGAATTTCGTATCTGTATACTGAAACGCCTGTCATGTCTGTACTTGTTGCTTGTCGGATTCGGGAATCGGAGTACTTCGTCCTTGGATTCAGTCATTAATGATCAAAATGGCAGAATTTTGGCATAACATGTCACTGGCGGGCACCCATCTCCGCACTTCGCAAGCCCCCAGCTATCAACTATAACAACATTTTCTTTGAAGATTCCTGTCTTCTGGGTTGTTGCGCTGTGTAGTCTAGTCGATGTTAACCAACGTTTCAGAGGTCACACTGCCTCCGTCATCAGGGCGATGAGTATGAAGATTTCTGTCTTCTGGGTTGTTGCGCTATGTAGTCTGGTAGATGTTAACCAACGTTTCAGAGGTCATACTGCCTCCGTCATCAGGGCGATGAGTATGAAGATTTCTGTCTTCTGGGTTGTTGCGCTGTGTAGTCTGGTAGATGTTAACCAACGTTTCAGAGGTCATACTGTCTCCGTCATCAGGGCGATGAAGATTTCTGTCTTCTGGGTTGTTGCGCTGTGTAGTCTGGTAGATGTTAACCAACGTTTCAGAGGTCACACTGCCTCCGTCATCAGGGCGATGAGTATGAAGATTTCTGTCTTCTGGGTTGTTGCGCTATGTAGTCTGGTAGATGTTAACCAACGTTTCAGAGGTCATACTGCCTCCGTCATCAGGGCGATGAGTATGAAGATTTCTGTCTTCTGGGTTGTTGCGCTATGTAGTCTGGTAGATGTTAACCAACGTTTCAGAGGTCATACTGCCTCCGTCATCAGGGCGATGAGTATGAAGATTTCTGTCTTCTGGGTTGTTGCGCTATGTAGTCTGGTAGATGTTTACCAACGTTTCAGAGGTCATACTGCCTCCGTCATCAGGGCGATGAGTATGAAGATTTCTGTCTTCTGGGTTGTTGCGCTATGTAGTCTGGTAGATGTTAACCAACGTTTCAGAGGTCATACTGCCTCCGTCATCAGGGCGATGAGTATGAAGATTTCTGTCTTCTGGGTTGTTGCGCTATGTAGTCTGGTAGATGTTAACCAACGTTTCAGAGGTCATACTGCCTCCGTCATCAGGGCGATGAGTATGAAGATTTCTGTCTTCTGGGTTGTTGCGCTATGTAGTCTGGTAGATGTTTACCAACGTTTCAGAGGTCATACTGCCTCCGTCATCAGGGCGATGAGTATGAAGATTTCTGTCTTCTGGGTTGTTGCGCTGTGTAGTCTGGTAGATGTTAACCAACGTTTCAGAGGTCATACTGTCTCCGTCATCAGGGCGATGAAGATTTCTGTCTTCTGGGTTGTTGCGCTGTGTAGTCTGGTAGATGTTAACCAACGTTTCAGAGGTCATACTGCCTCCGTCATCAGGGCGATGAGTATGAAGATTTCTGTCTTCTGGGTTGTTGCGCTATGTAGTCTGGTAGATGTTAACCAACGTTTCAGAGGTCATACTGCCTCCGTCATCAGGGCGATGAGTATGAAGATTTCTGTCTTCTGGGTTGTTGCGCTGTGTAGTCTGGTAGATGTTAACCAACGTTTCAGAGGTCATACTGTCTCCGTCATCAGGGCGATAAAGATTTCTGTCTTCTGGGTTGTTGCGCTGTGTAGTCTGGTAGATGTTAACCAACGTTTCAGAGGTCATACTGCCTCCGTCATCAGGGCGATGAGTATGAAGATTTCTGTCTTCTGGGTTGTTGCGCTATGTAGTCTGGTAGATGTTAACCAACGTTTCAGAGGTCATACTGCCTCCGTCATCAGGGCGATGAGTATGAAGATTTCTGTCTTCTGGGTTGTTGCGCTATGTAGTCTGGTAGATGTTAACCAACGTTTCAGAGGTCATACTGCCTCCGTCATCAGGGCGATGAGTATGAAGATTTCTGTCTTCTGGGTTGTTGCGCTATGTAGTCTGGTAGATGTTAACCAACGTTTCAGAGGTCATACTGCCTCCGTCATCAGGGCGATGAGTATGAAGATTTCTGTCTTCTGGGTTGTTGCGCTGTGTAGTCTGGTAGATGTTAACCAACGTTTCAGAGGTCACACTGTCTCCGTCATCAGGGCGATGAAGATTTCTGTCTTCTGGGTTGTTGCGCTGTGTAGTCTGGTCGATGTCCACCAACGTTTCAGAGGTCATACTGCCTCCGTCATCAGGGCGATGAGTATGAAGATTTCTGTCTTCTGGGTTGTTGCGCTGTGTAGTCTGGTCGATGTTAAGCAACGTTTCTGAGGTCATACTGCCTCCGTCATCAGGGCGGTTCATCGCAATACCCCAGAAGACAGAAATCTTCATACTCATCGCTGTGGAAACCTCAACTCAACATTATCTCTGTTTGCTACAGAATACTAATTCTTTGAAGAGTAAGCTAGCGTTTAGAAAACAGCGGCTTCGTAGCTGAGGGCGAGATACTTTTGGTTAATTATTGTAAATTAATGTGTTAAATTAAAAACACGCGTAAATATCTATGAATAGTACCAGTAGTATTACCATCTATATTTAATTAATCGGAACCTTAAAATAATCTACGCCAATGTAAATAGTCTGGCGGATTGCTTCTGAATACAGAGTGCATGCCCCTATTTAAACTTACGAGAGTCCAGCAACTAATTCGATGATTAAGTAATGTTTATTACTGATTCCTCGTTCATAAAATTGTGTATTTATTCATCACACTGCCCCTGTTTCTTTATCACAATGCCTCTGTTACTTCACCCATGGTCTACGACTGAATAATTCATCTTAAGTTCTATGCGCATGTCAATATACGTATAAGCGACATACACCCTGAATAGAAGAACAGCACAACCAAATAATCAGCTTCTTAACCCCATGGAGCAGAGTCCCTTATGAGAAACTAATAGGCACTCATCTATAAGATAAAATTGCTACTGTGTATGCAGTCCGCCACTGAACCATATCCTGAGTCAGTTGAGTGCGGTCAAGTTAACATCTTCACACTCTGTTTATTTCAGATTTTCTTTAATATTGTCATCCGCTTTACAAATAGCTTTGTCGCGAGTTTTATTTCTGTATTCTTATAGATTTTCTAAAATTTTCTGTAAATTTGTTATCTCTGCCCTGCTACATTTTCTGTCGCTCTCATTCTCATGGATTTAATTACCACAATAATATTTGGTGCCATGGATGTTGTTATGTGTTGTGCTGTCCTGTGTACAGGTAGAGGCCTTGCGACGGGCCGATCCCTCGTCCAAGGAGTCCTACCGAATGTCCATAGATCAAGCCAACTGAAAAAGGTTGGGGACCCGTAAAGGGTACCGGAAAATGCAAAAAGATTGTTAAACCGGAAAAAGAAGAATAATATTTCGTAAGAAATAAAACGAATAGTAGAAGCACTCAGTACAAATTGCCTAAATTCCACTGATTTTAATGTATCGTTATGCATTTACTACATGTAAGTCAATTGAAACTTTAAGAGATTGCAAGAACGTATTTTCTAATTAATGGCGACAAATATAGTCAAATTATTACATTTTTCTAACTCATTATGTTATAATAATATCTGTATATTTACAGGGGCGGCGAATAGGCAGGAAGTGTCGTCAGGACATGATAAAGGTAATACAACAATATGATCATTTACTATTATAGTAATGCCTTATAATATAATCTGTGAACCCTTTGAACCACTAAAGGGCCATAACCTATCTGCGTGTATTCTGAAATGTAATCTCGTCCGCTGAAGTGTTAAGTTTCTGTTGGTATGAAATTAAAATACATCATATGCGAGTCTTACAATTGTCTTCATTTTAAAAGTAAAATGCTGCAAAGGGGTTCGTTGTTACTTGCAACATCTTCTGTAGGCCAGACACTCGCTTTTAACTTCAGTCGAAGTTAAAGTTGCTAACTTTATTAAGAAAAGAAGTTTCAGAACAGTGCCATTTGTGTTTTAACAATTCAGTCTGTATATATTTATTGTTTTTTCACTTGAATTAGTTATGCTTTCATAAGAAATGCCTTTCGCGGAAGGCACGAACAAAGAAATAATTAATATTGAGAAAATGGTACTTAATTTATTTCTTTCCGTGTCCTGAAATTAGTTGAGACATCTAAAAAATTTGTAAAGAAGAGGTTCTCTGAATTGTGCGAAGGAGGAAGTTAATATTTAAATTTTTGTATAATTCTTTTAATGTAAATCAAATTTATCGCTAAGGAAAAGGGCCTTAACCACATGCACAAGCTTTGCGTTCTCTACGTACAATAACTACTGCTTGTAATAACTCAACTTAGAATTAAATTTTAAATCTATAATTCTCTGAAATTCAGCAAGGATTTATAAATTATGAAATGGAGACTTCATATTATTATATACAAATTTATGAAAGCTAAGATTAATGTTTATGCACAATGAATATGGCGGGCATGGTCAGGGCCAGAAATGGATGTATTAATACTGTGTAAAACAAAGATATGAATATCTCAGGAACCGGGCAGAATGACACAAATAAAGACCAAGGTAACCACATGTAACAGAGAAGTTAGGAAACAATATAGTGACCTGCCTGGATGACCGTGTTTCGGTTTCCTACAGCTTTATTTCTTCACTAAAAGTTTAGACCACCCCTGGGGCTCACCCAGCCTCTTATCCAGTGGGAACCGGAGTGCTTTTTCCGGGGTAAAAGCGGTCTGGCCGCGAATGTAGTCATTCACCCCGTCTAGTACCGAGGTTAAAAATGCGTGGATCTATACACTGCACATCCCTTTACGTCTGCATGACGTGGAGCTTATTTAATTACCAAGGACAACTTTAGATTTTACCTTAGGAAAGAAGTAGAGAAATTAATTGTTCTACAGTTGTCAGATTCCTAACATAAACGCCGGGCTCTTTTAATCCGAGTATTAAGCATAAAATGACTTACTAGTAGTTCGCTCAGCGTCGGTTCTAATGCGGTGCCTGTAATTAATCAAGTTGCGTCACCGTGAACGACGACGCAGCTGATCTGTCCCTTTACCCAGACTGTTAAGTACTTGGTTACACGAATAAAATATTATTATTTACAGACAGCCAGCCCCTTTAGGAAGTTTTGTCAAATCTGTGTCGAATATCTGAGCGATGACAAATTCTTATGCAATAAAACATTTATTCATCGTTCCAGATTTCTTCCTATTCTCCGTTTCGGGCTGCATTCTAGGTTGTAGCGCCGTGTGGTATGGTAGAAGTTTAATGAAGTTTCAGAGGTCCTTGCTGTTTCCATCATCAAGGCGATGAGTCGCAATTACCGTCCTGATGATGGAGACAACAAGAACCTCTGAAACGTTGGTAAATTTCTACCAGACTAAACGGCGCTACATCCCAGAAGACAGCCAACGTCATTCGTGAGGAATTTGAAGGTATTTATACGCCTGGAAGTCACAGCAGTAGGAACTCATATCTCCTTTTAATTAAAGTATCCCATTGTCGGTAACTTATATCTAGATTTAATAAACAGGCCAATTCTTATGACACACTTGAAATGAGTTTGAAAGTTGAACTGAACTTCCTGCCTTGGCAGTGGAATGCAATTAACAGTCGAAGCATAACAAGGAAGAAACATGAATTGTAGTGTGCATTCATATTTATTAAGTTTTTAACGCTTCCGTTGCGCACTTTTAGCTTGAGAGAATTAATAATACATATTTAAGAAATTCTGTAAGTGAACACTGACGGATTTTAATCTATTGGCATTCATCCCACTAATACTAGACCAACTTCGGAAGTTCTTTGCCGAATTCATATTAGCCCATCACTGGACCCTTTCCTAAGCCACATAAATATAATCCACACATTCACATTGTTTCATTAAAACGTTTTAATATTATTATTCCTGCTACTCTTTAGCAGTGTCTTTTAGGCTTCTACCTGAATCGTTTTTCTTGTTTACTCGTGCATGCTACGTGCACCACTCATCTTACCTTCCTTGAATTAATTACATATTACGCAAAAAATACGTGCACAGTTTCTGGGGGAAAATCTTGTATAAAAACTGTTGTCTAGGAAGAACGAATCACATTAAAATGGTTCTGAAGGAAATCGGTTGTGAGAGTAAGTGGTGTAGGATCTTGTCCAGTTGCGGGCCGAGAAGACTGCTCCCCTACCTTCGCAAAGAGTGGAGAGGTTTTAAAGAGGACAGATTTATAGATCATTCACGACAGATCGATAGAGCATCGTGTGTCGAGTGTCGAGTGTCGAATCTTTCGTCGAACAAAGTCGATTATACAAACTCAGCGTAATTTTAGACGAAGATTCAATTTACGTAGAGTTCCTGCTCGCAATTTTTTACTGACACACATCTCATGACTACGTTAGACGGGAATTGTGCAAGAATTAAAACGCCCTAGTCAACAGCCTTCAATTCATACGTATGAAAACACTGAACAGGCAGGCTGGAAAATAAATTATTCGGAGTCTCAATGATCAATTCATAAGCACGTTTCAGCGCTAGTCATGTTAGTCCGAGCTCTTAGAAGGATTTAGACGTTTGTGCACAATATGATATTTGTGATGTTCAGGAGCATGGTGAGGCGGACGAACAAACACGAATGTCGCTTTGCGGTTCAGACTTGTCATCAGGATAATATATTTCTGCTAGTGAGTGATGAGGCACATTATCATCTCTCTGACTTTGTAAATAAACACAGCTTTCAACACCCGTCAAAAGGGAATTCATATGAAACCATCAGCGTCCCTTCATTCTCAGAAGTTTACACACGGCTTGATGCACCAGTTCAGTTGCAGACAATCGGACTTGACATTTTGACAGATTGGCATGCTAGGAATTTATCTGCGAGAGCAGCCCGATAAACGTGCATTTGCTGGACACCTTTCTTCAAATCTTACAACGTAGTTCCAGCAAGATGGCGCTACATCTCTAATGAACATGAAAAATTTGGTTCGAAATTTTTCTCGCATCTCAAGATTTGGCGATTTAACCCGGCCGCCACAGTTCGTGATTCATATGCCTCCGACTTTGTTCTGTGGGGATATTTGAAAAGTCCTGCGTTCGAGGCACGGTCTGCCACTGTTGATGAACTTAAGACCAGAACCAAGGATAAAATTTTGGCTTCACCACATAAGATGTTAGACGGGTGATTCTGCTAGGCGCCTCAGGAGTATCTAACTGAGGAACGTGGCAAAGCACGGCATGTCGTTCTTAAAATTAATGAGCAGTATGCACACTGTTCTTAGGGCGAAGTTGCAAGCCCTTTCTTCGCAATGTTAATTTGTTAATATCGAAGTATATTTTTCTACACATAAAAATATTTTAAAACGGTTTGTATATTTTTCAAGGTCTCATTTTCCAAAATTTGAGATAGAAAATGTTTATTTGTGATTTTTGTGTTAGGGGCGTATAAAAGCCATTATTTTTACAAAAAACAGTATAATTGTTGATATAAATTTCATGTTTATCTTGTACATAGTTTTTGAGAAAATTTGAACTCTGTGTATAAAAAAATGCTGAAAATGGACAAAAAACTTATAAAAAAGTATTTTTACAAATATGTTACTATGAAACTAAGTCAGAAGATACTGAAAATCCGTAACTAGATGTGCAACATATTTTATTACTATGGAATTTTTAATACTTTAGAAAAATGCACCTTAACATGACAAAATTAGCATTGCGGAGATATGCCTGCCTTTGAATTCCGAGAGGGCTGCATTGTATTGTATGGCAATGCGATCGTTTATCTTATTTTATAAATGAAACGGAATTTATTCATGAATATAAAGAATGTTTTCTCTGTGCTGCTGTGTATTTCAGATGGTAAACGTCCAGGTTTGCTACCATAAGCTAACTGTGCGTTGGTGGGAACTGTGTCTGCAGTAACACGTGTCTATGCGACTGTGTACGGTTTCTAGTAGGAATGTGATGCAGATGTTCGTATCTTTTTCCACTTTCATCATGTTTCTACGTCTGTGACAGATTTCTTCACATTTGCCTTTCCGCTGATAAGCAGTTTCTCTGCGAGCAAAGGACGTTCCCCGTGATCTATATATTTCACGAAAGATAAGACCCTCTCTTAGGCACGCTCCGGAGGACAGGGTTTATTAATCTCAGAGAGAGTGGTCGCTACTCTTAAACAGGACTGCTGTAATCGGCTAGATCTTTTACACAGAAGTGACTCTTCTGTTCGGTGAAGGAAGTTTATACAAACACTTCAGAAATAAATTTAATAATTATCTTCTAAATCCCGGTGGAAAGCCATTCGTACAGCCAAGACACTATCGCCAAGAAGCAGTCGTTCTAGGGAAGATGATAGTCGCTTATCGAATCTGTACATCTCTTCGTTTTATGGACATCGAATGTTCATTACCGTGTTCATCCTATATACTCAATATTTACTTTAATATTATTCTGTCGTCTATTCTTAGATCATTGGAGTGGCCTTCAACTTCGGGATTTGAAGCCACAATTTTGTACGTTCTTCTTGTCACTGCCCCCATTCTCTGTCCGTTGTATCCTACTTAATATGATAACACTAGTAATATTTAGTGGCTTACAAGTTACGTAATTCATTATTAGGTTTTCAATAGCCTTCTGTCACTTCATCCCTCTTAGGTCCAGACATTCTCCTCAGCATCCTGTTCTCAAACGCCTTTATTTTCTTATTTCCTTAAATTTCACACCCATATAAAATATGTACATTGTAGTTTTTGTACTTTATAATATTCACGTTTTTAGATAACAGAAAGGAATATAGGGTTTTAAACTACTTTATAGAAAGCATTTTTGAAATTTAATCTTCCTTTATTTCTTCCACAATTCAAATTTTATTTGTTAGTGTCGTTCCCAAATATTTTAACTTCACCACATTTTGCTTACTGTCCACTAGTTAGAACCGAGAAGTTATCAGTCATACATCTGTGTTGTCTCTTGTTCGAGATCCCGATTAAAATATGATAAGAGTGGAGTTATTTAATGACAAATAGTTGGAATGAGATATTTAATAATTTGATTATAATAATTTCCTGGTATTTTGACGTGGATTGTATAAGTCCGAACCCAGTTACACTAAGTCATTCTCAAATATCTATAAAATTAACCAGCGATTATTAAACTGAGACTGTCCTATCCTTCTTAGAACCGAATTTTCTGTTCTTCAAGTCAGTTTGGTTTCATATGTCACACACAGTATAGGTAGTTCTGTGCATCGCCATAGCCCATACGCTGTACATACGTTACCAGGACTGTCTTATTGTTGAAGGTGGCTGTCTTCTGGGTTGTTGTAGTCTGGTAGAAGTTTACCGACGTTGCAGAGGTCTTTGCTGTCTCCATCATCAGGGCGATCACTCATTACTCGAAACGTTGGTGTTTTCTCCATTAAACCACCTGACACGGCTGGTAGCCCGAAAATAATTCATTATTGGATGTGACATAATACATCTTTATATATATATATATATATATATATTATTTACCGCCGTGATGCCGTATACTAATCCCTTTATGCATAAAGCCGTTGCCAAGCAACAAAATAGCTGTGAATAGAGGTCACTTTTTCATCATAAAGTCCGATTATGGTGGTCTAGGAAGAACACGAGAGGCAGATAAACAGATAAAACTGAGAAGACAAAAATATTATGTACAAAGATAGTTTCATTCCAGTTTATATTTTATGTAAAAGGTCTTTCATTATGCACTTTACAGTCTGCGTTTCTGGTGTTTAATAACTTGGTCGTCAACGAATTCTCAGTAAATATATATTTTTCGGAGTTGTGTACATAAACTGACGTTTCTTATTCAACTACATCTAATGTAGTCTTTGAATAAAATTGGCAAAGTGCTCTACCCCTCTCTTAAACATTTACTTGATACAAATTCATTCTATATTCTATTACCGCTTCTAGTTCAGCTTTCTTGTTGTTGCTTATTCTCGTGACGAATGCAATAAAAGTTTCATCAACTCTCAGTTTCCTCAAGCAGGCTCTAATTATATTTTCTTACGTAATTTCATGGTTCAGTAATTTTAAGAATTTAACTGTAAAATCCCTTAAATACGTCTACTGTCAGTGTGTCAGTATAACACAAAGAGCTTTAAGCATGAAGTAGGTGACCGGAATCTGTTTATCTTTGCCACCATGTTCACGCCATGCAGCCTTTTGTTAAGGGACTGTTTGTGAATCCTCGCTTTTGTCTACTGTAGAGGTAAGAATACGTGGAGCTTTACCTCCAGTTCCCCTGTAGGACTGCACGGCTTGGTGCATTTTCACAGTGACTGTTACTCTCACGTATTCAGCAGGTGCTGAAGTTCCCACGCCTTTGATGTTTGTTCTAAACACTACGTAGATGCTGAAGTCTATTTCTCTGAATTTTATGTAATTGATTCTTGAAAGTACTTTACACAAAATGCCTGTTAGTTTTTCTCTCAATCCAAGAATTTCTGAACTTTGGGAGATGCTCCATTTATTCAGAATTCTCTTTTGGAAATTTCTGTAATACGCCCATGTCATATCACCAGAATATCATTAACACTTTGGAATTAGCGAAGTGACAGGTCCAAGGCGAGATACGGATTTAATCTATGTGCAAGTTTGCTTCGATTTTCATTTTAACAGGTACGAGGAGCTCCTTTAGCTCGACTCGATGATGATATCACGAAAACTATTCTTTCTGATAACCTAACCTAACCTAACCTAATTTCGCCCTTCTGATGCTCGACGGTGGGTGTAGTAGTTAACTCTACTTTGACCGTATCTCAGTGTGACGATGTGTTTCAGAAACAGCATGCATTTGATTAGGTTTTCTGTATAACTTCATACATGCTAAGTGTCAATTTTTGAAAATCAACATTTTCGAATCACGTTGTGTTGAGCTCTAACGGATTTTTTTAGTATTGTGCTTTCTTCACAAGAGTGAAATCAGTTACCATCACTCCCCCACTTGCTTGTTCGTAGAATCTGAATTTAAGGACAGTTAAGAATAATCAGTGCTGTTTTTTGTAGTGCGCAAACGGCCGGTTAACAAAAGTTAAACCAGTACAAAATGTTTTAATGCAAGACTGAGTAACTTTTTTATTAACTGGAATGTATATTCATAAAAGTTTTCTAAGAAATAAGCTGTTTAATTACTTCGATAATTTAGACTACGAAGATTCTGAGCGAAAGCACGTGTTGTCGCTGCTGTTAGGCACTTTTATAAACAGTTCACGTGTTGTGTAGTTATGAAACGCTTCTAGGAAGGAAGATAAATTGTGTTTTAAAACAACGTGATCAGAGGAAGGGGATAAAATATATTACGTAATAAGTAATGTTGTGCTTTATACACGTTACATATGAATAATATTTTAAGGAGATTTACATCAAGGTATAAAAGACGGACTCGAGATATGTATGTGAGAAAGTTTACTAAAATCGACTAATTTAAACACCTAGAAGAAGATGGGAAAGTGGGAGGCGGATGGAAGTGGAAAAGCCATGACTTCGGTGTTAATCAGTGCTGAGTCTCGGGAATACACGGACATTGTCCTCTGCTTTAACGGAGAAGACGATCACTGTTCTCGTAGTACCACATCCGGAGCCTAATTTTCTGGGAAAGATCCATTTAGTTTTAATCAGTTTCTTTTACCACTGTAGATACTGGATAACCGTGCGAAACACGTCAGACCTTCTTCCTTCATAATATAAATACACTTTAATTTAATTTTCCATTACTATCGTCGTATTCGACCAGATCGAAGAAATTTTATTTGTTTATCATGTCTTGTATGCCGCAGAACATTGGCATACATATTCGATATGTTTTAATTAGTCTCTTATATGTTACTTTGTACGTGAATGTACATTTGGCTCAGTTTTAGAAGGTAATCTCCCATTATTCATCACACTAGTTCATATCCAAATTTCATTTTGTATGTTTGACGATCGACAAAATAATAGCGTGTTTATTTATTATAATTTGTGTTAAAATAGCTAGAGTTATTGCGTATTTAGTTTAGAACATAGAGTTGTAAGAGTCCTGTGCTGTAGACTAACTCCAAAGTAACTGCAAGACGGAGACGGCTTAGTCTTTCCCGATTCGTCTCTGTGGCTTCTCTTACGCTAGACGTGAAAAAAACTGCGGTTCTGGCGTTGACACTCACTGATTTACATCATGCATAGGATATCTGTCTGAAATATATTAAACTCGTTGCTTAAAAATTTTCTTTACGTAGCCTATAGAGTTTTACGTGGAAAGCATTGTATTAGAATAATTTTAATTCAAATGCCCTTGTGCTGGCGCTCGGCCTATTAAACCGTGTGTTTGTACGACCATTTGTTGCGACAGTAATTCAATAGCGTTGACTATTAATGAAACACGGAAAGCATTTCAAAATGCTTGACGTGTGAGTAAAGGACACTAATGTACTTTTCCCACACCAGAATGTCAAAGCAGGAAGTTTTATGTTGGTTAAAAAGACAACAGAAATTTTCTTGCTAATTAATGTCTTTATTGTATGAGAATATTAATGCAACATAAGACGTGACTGTTCCTGTTGGAGCAATGCTATTCGAATCTTGAATACAAATTTGCTTTGATATTTTCTGTTTTAAAGGGACGGGTGATTTTTGAAGGTAAAATGAAGAGGCAGACCTTCTTTATGATACAGTCGTGTATATTAAGCGAAAAAATCAGTTTCATGCTGTACTTTTTAGCTCGAAATACCAAAATTTATTGTCCAAAATGTTTTGCATAAATTTTATGAGCTTTCATGATTATAAAATATAGCTATTATACAACTGATCCTCTTATCTCAAATAAATATGAAATAGATTATATGAGTGATGTTGTGCTGAGACCAATATTTTGAATCAAATCGCTTAAAATATATAATTAGGTACTGAAACCTATTTCTCTAGGCGTGTCAAGTACGAACAGATTTTTGTCGTGCGACAAACGTAGGTTATGATTTATTTAATTGTTACGTAAACGTACTATTTTGTGTTTTTCGCGTCTTTGCTTTAACAATCAGAACGTTCGTAGTCGTGTGTTCAGGCAGGGAGAAGTGAGTAATAATCTATTGACTTCCATTACATTGTGGAATGACCCTTGTTCGTCGTGTAAACAGGCAAACCAGTTTTGGAGCAAATGCATGGTGGTTGGTACGTATTTGCTGAGGTGAGCAACCCTTCGCTTGTTTGCCTATCACCACGACTGTTTCTGTCTCTTAATGCGAGGAGTAAACTTGAATCTCAGTATTCCTAAAGAGAAATTATCGTGTTCTGAGGCTGGAGTTACGAAATTATATTATTTCATTGTGCACGAAACGATCACTGTCCGTAGCGCTTTGGCAGGCTTTTAATGCATAAATCGATCACTGCAACAATAAGAGCTATTCATTATGTATTCATGGGTTTGTGTGGTTTTCGTTGTTAACAGATATTAAAAGCAATTAACCAAATAATCTTTGTAGTGGTTGAGTGTTGTGTTTTCTTTGCAGTACGGATTGAGTGTTTAAATAATATTTCCGAACTTGGGCTTCAAATGGTAATTGACGTGTTATGTTTATAACTTTCAGTAATTTCGGTAACAAAAATATAAGGAAGACTGTTCTCTTGGTATGTTCTGGAAAACGGCAATTGTATTAAAATTTGCCAGTCAGAATTGCATTGACAGGTAGCACGACGAAAGTTCCTGTCTCCTTGAACAGTTTCCAGCTGAAACTTTCTTGACCAATGCCATTACAGATCACACGTGGCCCGTATTGCTAATCGGCGCAGTCGTCATGAACGGTCATAGACACTCTGCTTCGTGGCCCAGTTCCTGAACTGTAATGGAATTGGCAGTATGAGCGTGGAAGCTATCACATCAGATTGAATGTGATTAGTTCTGACACCAAACCCAGACTTAATAGGCTCGGTTGAGTTTTCCCTGTCTAGAATTGTAGTTTCTTGCTGGGCTCAGAGAAGGTTATTCTGTTGCACTGTCAGTAAGAAAACCTGTCTGAATCGTATGCTGTTAGTTTTATTGATTTCAATTAAGTTCGCAGGTTTTGCCTTCCGAAGATCTGGCACGCTTATTCAAACATATTTAATGTGATTAATTTCGATGTTTTATTAGTTATTATCATCAAATTAAGTTAAATATATGTTTAGTGCGGCCACTATGTTGCCTATATTCTGCAAATGATCTGTTTTCAGAATGTGCTTATTTTCCTAAGATCTACTTACATAGAAAGTATGAAGTTTCTACATGAAGTGACGTTTTCATCCCACTCAGAATTTCGGAATATAGCCATGTTTGGTGTAATTGATTATAGGGAATTTAAAGATACAGAAGATGGAATGGTCTTTGGCGGCAAGATGTCCATACCAGGTTTCATGAAAATTAGTCACTTGTTTCAAACGTTACTAATGCAGACAGACACACTGACGTACATTACTCACATCTTTTCCTGTGAATAAGGAAAATAGGCTAAAACAAAAGCCGGATCACAGATAGTTATTACTTTTTGCTACATCATGTAAATGGAAGATACTTCAAATGAATGTAAAATTTGAGGTCCTCAGGGTGGCGAGTATAAATATGGTGGTCTTCTGGGATCTGATTATTTGGACAGTAAGCTCTGCTGAAACGCCGGTCAGCTTCTACCATACTTCGCGGCGCAGCATCCCAGAAGACAGTCATATTTATATCACAGTATTATCACTATTTAGAATAGAAAGCAACTTTTATAAATAAGAGACAGGTCCTCCATCTTTTTCAGTGTTTTCACATCATGTTCGAAGTAAATAAAAATTGACCAGTATAATTCATAAAAATCATAATGATTCTTAATATTACGAATGAGACATGAAATAGTTGTATTCTTAGGAACAAGATTTCCTTGTTTGAAATTGAAAAAGTTAAGCAGTGAGAAGCCTAAGGGCGCGTCTAAAGCTCCACCAAATCCACCTGTCTGCTCACCCCTCACCACAGCTAATTTACAGCTACTCACGTTGCTTTCAAGTTCTTGAAATTATTAAGGAAATACGATATTACGAGAGGAAATAACAAGCAAACAGAACAACATTAGCTAATTTACTTGTGACAGAAACTTCCGTATTGTGTTATTTTGGCGCTCAGTTTTAATAAAACTACTAGTTGAACAACGTCTGTAACTGGTCTGAATGATATCAGTGACTTTTGTAGGAGGTGCCGTCTCTTGACGGAATACGAACACGAAACCTGACGCGACATTAATTATATAACCAGCAAAACCAATTTGATTATGCAGAAATGTAATTTTCGTTGAACTAGTACCAGATTTTCAGCTGTAATTTACTGAGCATATGCTGTATTGTTAATCGACAGCACAGTGTAGCAAACTTATAGGCCATGTGTTCATATTTAATTATATTTAATAATAACATAGTACGATACCTGGTATCATCAATAAATAAAATATCCATTAAGTAACTGACTCCCATTGATCAGGCTGCAAAGATTTAAAAGCGCTAATACTAACATCCTCCATTGGACATGATCCTGCAACGTAGTACCATGACATCCTTTTCTCACACTCTGTATCTTTGGATGTATCTCGATGGTGCCCTCTGCTACTCATGACGGATTTGCACCAAAATTTAGCAATTCTGTTTGGTTCGTTCGCAAACAAAACGTTGTAAAATGCGCTTGTTAGCTTTGACATGTCTGTCCGTCTGTTCGCATGTTACAACTCCAGAGCAGCTGAACGGATTTTTATGAAATTTTACATTTCAAAGTTTTACTGAAATTCAAATTTTTTATAAAATTGGGCAAGCAACAATGGATGCTTTATATGAAAACTTATTGATTTTTTGCTCTCATCTTGAAAGTAACTTGCAAGATATTTCTCAGAACGGAACAAGTTTGGACAGAAATTGTGCAGACGAATAAAACACACATTTAATGGCCAGTAGTCTCTCCTTTCGGTTTTTTGGGCAGTTAAACGAAAGCTACATCTATGCTTTGACGTTTGATAATTCAAGAATTGTGCGATTGATTTTATTCTGATTTTGTATTTAGGCCCTTACTCATCCGACAGCCTGCTTTATGGTATTTATGAAAGGGATTCAAATGCCAGCATTTATAGTTCGAAACTCTAGAGATAACAGCAGTACGAACGCTTTTTACGCTCTGCGTGCGTTTCTTAGCTTATTCCCCCTTCAGTTAAAACCACATTTCCAGTTCATCTGCAATTAATGAACAACTGTAAAACTACTAAGAGACCCGTACAAATTACATAGTTCTTTACGTCATTTATTCTTACTTCTCAATCCCTTTGCCACTCTTAAGTTCCGATGATTTCCCGAGTGCTTCGTTTTGAAACACTTGGAAATTCGTATATTATTCCCTTAAAGTGTCGCATTCGCACCGTCACAAAAACTGGTAAATGACTTTCCTGCATATTTTTACTGTTTCTATAGAGTATGTATTTGTTTAGTGGCGTTTTCTGAACCCCATACATTTTACACCTAATGTTGGCATGATTTATGAATGATTAATATAAAAAGAATTTGGAAGGAAGCATTCGTGCTCTGTTTCCTTATACTGTCACAAAATTTACAAGGCGGAATTCAAGATGAAAACGACGTACCTCCGTCATGATAATTGGGATTTGAAACTAATTACATAACGAAGCGAAACGGCTGTAGTAGGCGTCACGAAACTACATGCTTCAAGTCTACGGAATGACTATCCCACCCCCTTTCCGTGTAGCTACACGTGGATAGCTTTGCTACGATGCGAATTCTGAACTGTCTTTACTCGCCTCAGCTCTCTGTGTTGCAATATAGTACGACTTTGCTGTGACCTTAAAGCATGCAACTAACAGCGTTTCTCTAACAGTGGGATTAGTGGTCCAAATTAACTGGAGCCTTTATCGTTCTGATTGGATGTTCCCAAGTGTGTTTAGTACTAGCGAAACAGGAGTAAATTTGTATAAAGTGAAGCTTTCGTGGCGACTGAAGTTGATGAAAGATTCTCAGGTTACAATCCGCGTCAGAAGATATGGCTTATTCACCGTTCAGCCACCTGACGCGTCTTGTAACCCAAGAATCTTTCATCAAGGGGTAAAATTATTTGACACGCATCGATGTGCCGCGTTTTTCTACACGTAGGCCATGAAGCTAGTAAAACTCTGTATTATCTCAATGTAAAAGTCAGAAGACGCCGGTTCTCAATACGGTTAAGGTGATACGTTTTATACGTTTTGTACATAGAGTTCAGTAGTAAAGCCTTCGATGGAACATAAACAGTGACGTATGCATACATGCAGGAAATTTGATGGCAGCCATGGGAAGAGTCTAGTACGGAATGGAAATGAGTTCTCGCTTTTCCCATCTCCAGGGGTGAAAAATGAAACACCACGAAGAACGAAGTCCAGTAGAGAATGAGCTCAGAATCTTGTATAAGGGCGTGGGTGGATTCATTTAACTCTAGCTAATAGCATTACAGAAATTCTCATCTGTGTTCTTGTGATATTTCTGCTGAGGAAGACTGGATTTCTGCCTCTCCTTCCACTACTAATTTTTCGCGCGTGGTTTACTCATCGCCCTGATCATTGATTCAGTAAGCAACTCTGAAACGTCCGTATTTTTCTACGGTATTACACGGCGCAACATTCCAGAAAACAGTAATCATCATATACAATTATATTCTGTATAACTGAAGGGAGACCCAAGCGTATGTGGGAAGATTCTAAATGTGAAGTGCGAAACTTTTTATCGTTTCGGCGGGGTGAGACTGTGTCTAGTGGAACTGGGTCTCAAACGGCCCCTTGTCCATCTCGCCGGTAATACATTAGTAAACACGGAGTAGTGGAGGAATGTTAAGTGACACGAAAACTGAAGGACTTGCGCGATTTCGGGCCTCCGCCGTTAGTAGCTGGCGACCAGACGACCGAGCTATGTCTTGGCCCAGACATGACATTGACTCACCTGCATGCCTGTGTGTATCATTCTTAACTGGAACAGACTGTCCTTTATATTGTGTTATAGTTTAATTCTGCCACGGTGGTCTAGCGGTTAGAACGCTGGCCTTGTAATTCTGGGGTCTCGGGTTCGATTCCCGGCGGTGCCCGAATTTATAACTTGTGTTGGGCAAGATCGTGGTCTAGGCAACACGGAGGTTTCCTCCGGGGGCTTCCTCGGTTTCTCCGTGGCATCCAAACAATTACTCCATTCACACACAGAAGAAGGCAATGGCAAACCACTTCTGGATCATCTGCCAAGAACGTATATGAACAGGTCCCAGTCCGAGAAAAGGATGGAAGGATCCTGTTCATATGGACCTGTGGTCAGACAGAACACTACAAATAAAAAAAAATAGTTTAATTGATGTGTGTAAGCGTTGGCTACTGGCTACTGTTTGGATTAGCCTGATAACTGCTTGAACATGCCAGTAGTTTCTTAAGGAACAAATAGCCTGTACCAGAAGCAGAGGTCAAACAGGTAACTCATCTAGTTGGACAGCCCTTATAAGCCGTATTTCACTGACTATACATGGAATCTCTTATCTCCTTCCGTCTTACGACACTGCAATGCATAATCCCGTTTCCAGGGGTGCAGTTGTTCTTCTAGTCTCAACCGCTTCCTTTACAAAAACCTAGAACTGAAATCGCATGTTTGGAAAAAAATTAGTTTATTGCTTTTGTGCTATGTTAGTAACAGTTCAAGGGAAACATACACTTTCACTGAACTTTAAATACTGTTGCATTACATTAAATTTAATACTCTACATTACTTAACTGAAGCTTATAAAGTAAATAGGATTTTTTTGTTAGTTTTCTGTGTATTATTAACTCAGATCTCGGGACTGATTAGTTTAATTCAATTTAATTAATTTATTAAAGTGCTTGACAACAGCCAAAAAGGCCAATAACAGCCAAGCACTAACAACAATACAGACATTACAATATAAAAGCAAACAAGCAAAGAACTGAAAACATAACTGTACAATATTGATTTATTGCAAAATAACTCATAAGTAAAAAACTAAATGTTATAGATAAGTAAAATAATAATTATACTAAAACAGTTTAATATTGGACAAAAAACATACACAATAAAATGTCATACTAAGTAAACAATAAAAAACCATGATTATTGTTTAAAAAGCTGACTGACCTCAGTAAGCAAAACACGATCTTTGTTAAAGATGTCGATGCTCCTACAGACTGCATTGGCAGCAGAAACACATCTGGCAGAGGGACTGGCCTTGAAATTACGTTGTACAGTAAAGGTAGAATAGTCTCTGATAGACCTAGTAGATATTACAGTAATAATGCCAGTCATTGTTAGTTTTTGTGATCATAAAATGGGCACAACTTTAAGTGTCTAATCAAAAATCAAACTTCATCCATCTTCTTGAAGGATATTGGCTGCCATTTAACCCATGTCTATCTGATTATGCCTTTAGATTAGGCAGAACCATGCACTATAGAGGCGAAATTCCCATGGGTATTTGTCTTCTTCCTGTTTTGCCTGCGTCTGCAGCTACTTGTAATGCTACTTGTTTCTTATTTAGTGCTTGAATAACAACTTTTGTGTAGCTCTGAGAGTTAAATGTAGCAGAATATTAACTGAGTTGGAAACCTTTGTTGGAAGTTTGTATACAGTGCATCGGACTTCGTTTCTTATCTTTCCTACTGTAAGTGTGATGTGACTTCGTCTAATACGTGAAAAGAAGATTCGTTGAGAGCGTAACTGGAAACATTTTAAATACTTTAACAAGTAAAATACACATAATTATTGAAATTTAGAATTTCTGTTTTCAAGAATCTTTTTATTCGTTCTGAAGTAACTTCAAAATGGTATTCAAATTATAGGTCTACTTGTGCCATACCAGTACCTCATTTATGCACTAGTAAACAAAAAAAATCTAATAACTCTTTGATTAGAGTATTCATCAGCTTCATTCAAAATTCTGTCTTTCAGTTTCATCTCTTCTGAAATTTTTATAAAAATATCAGACGTGTTATTGTTTCAGTTTAGTTTGTTTTACGACAAACCAGGGCTAACAATGCATCCATAAACATTAAACTCTTGTATAATTCGGTAATAGCTTACCTTGCGTGCATGCTGCTTTAATGTTTGTATGGGGGAAGTAATTGACCTTCAGTATTAAACAGGACTATTTATTATGAAGTGGTTATCGAGCTGTTCCTCCAGGGAGCACGTAATCCTTTTTACCAATCTCGAACAGAAAGCGAATTGCCTGGCATCAGCAGGAGCTAGATGCCCACATGGAAAGACCCCCTTAGAGACTCATTTATTGTTGAGAAATAAGGAAAGATTATTTGAAAAAGAATACGAAAGTTCAGACTCATGTGCTGTGATACGCCTCTGGGTCTTGATATGGGGCACGCTGAACTTCCACGTAATTCCTCGATGTTTGAGAGGCGAGGTAAACAATATAAAGATAAGGGCCGGTCATTGGAGTAGTAGAGGGCTCTTACCGGAAAAGAACACACACACAGGAGAGGTACATCTTGGAACAGCGATGGCTCTCGCTGACAAAAAGTCTACGATACTGACCATTCCACTGTCATTTGTTCGAATCATTCTGACTAACACATATTATGTGTTGTGGTATTAACACATTGTTTTGCTGTTCATTTTTTGTGTAAAGTCGTGTTTACGGAGTAGTGTTAAGTTTATGTAGGAACAATAAAGTTTGTTCCAAAGTCAGTGTAAAGTTTTTAGAACAGGCAGTAAGTAGAGTCATCGCCACCACGTGGACCACAGGAGGAAGGGCAGGATATTGTTTACCTAACCTTTCGAACACAGAGGAATCAAGAAAAGGAATCGTGTAAGGATTGTAGGAAGTGGGACACGAAGAATGTTGGATCAAAATCGTGCTGTTGTGAGATTTCAGGTCCTCACGGCGACGAGTATTGGACGTTTCAGAGGCGGTTACTAAGTCCATCATCAGGGTGAATGGGTAAGCCTCACGCGGAAACGTTTGGGTGGATAAAGAAAAGTCCGTGGGCTGATACATGTTTGCTGTGAAATTGCATATGCGCACTCCGCCTACGCCTATTCCAAACACATTGTACTCCGGTAGTGCAGTGCATTGTTTATACGAATGCATGTTTTGTGAAAGAGTGGAACGCGGCCGTTCATGCCCACCCCACTCCCTAGCAGAGGTCTCTTGGCGCGCGAACATAGTTGGACGGACAAGACGGCGCTTACATCCTTACGGGACCCGCGGGAGAGGGCAGAACTGGAGTGAGGGCCCTCAGAGCAACAACCAGCGGGAGGGGAAGATCAGCAAGGCCCTAGGGGAAGAGAGACAGAAACAATGTATGCAATATCTGGAAGGAAGAAAGGAAATAACTAATTTATATAAAGAGAATTAAATATCGAGTTTCCTCTATTTTAAGACTCACTTTTCTCGTATCTTAAAATTAACGAAATCGGAATGCGTCTTAAATTTGATGGCGTCTAAGGATCGATATAGGATCTTGACAGCCTATTACTAATTCAAGTGAGCGCCTTACAATCGACGGCGTCATAGAATCGAGGAAAAGCGGCAAATGAAACGCAGGAACTTAATATGAAAGTTGCCTAAATCACTCTGAAATTCGTTCTTATTATTTGCCGGTTCAAGTCTGTTTTCCACAATTTTCGTCGTTCTGTGACTGTTGACTTAATGTTAAAATGAAACGTGAAAGCTGCGGACTTGAGGAACTCGGTATTATGAAGACACAGACTTACTTGTATGCAATATTGTTATATGATGTTACAACTGGTGTTACATGTTCTGTGAAAGATCAGCATGGAAATTAGCACGCTTTCATCTTCTTGTATTGTTTCTCCCTCAGTTAAGCACAGTATATATAATATAGTGCTACTATTCAGGAAGCAAGCATAGGGCTGTAGGTTATGTCATGCGGGTGAAGTTCATTATAAAACAACTCCATCTCTCTCAGGATAGCAACTGAGTCAGATAACGACTGATGTCTGCTTACCGCAGACTGGAGCCGAAATAAACTCCTTTGTATTCGGGGTGCCTCGTGTTCGAATCTCAGAGATAATCCTGGCTGAAATTTATTGTAGCTTTCCTCAGTCTTTTTAGGAAAATTATGTTTTGTGATTTTACAATACCTGGACTGTAACATAGACTTATGATTTTCCCACATTTTTCGGGAACATATCTTTCGACGCTGTATAACGTACGTGGTTACCAGAACGTCATTGAATAAACAAATAATAATCATAATTTGTTTCCGAGTGGCAGAAGGTAGTACAGGCAAAAGATGGAAACAACATTAGCTTATAAATGCCATTTTTTGCGTGCTTAAAGGGTATTGGAATTACGACTAATTTCTTGACATGACAATATTAATTATGTATACTTTCTTTTTTAATTATGTATACATGTTCCTTTAATGCTCATTAACAGTATCATAGTTGGCTATATTTTGTTCTCAGAATAATATATTATTATTATTTAATCGGCTGGTCTTTGTTACATAAACGCAGTGTTTTTCTTGGATGTATATATTAAATGTTGAAACGTAATTTGTACTATTTATGTCTCTTAAATTGGTACGAATATATATAACAAAATGTCACAACTTGAAACATATTGAACTCCGAGTTGTCGGTGCTTGGTTCTATGTTTGCCGACCCAAACTGCTTAAGTCTGAGCTGAATCCATCCATGATCCCATCATGTGTACCGACTGCACCTTCGTTGAAGTTTTCCCTTGAGATAAGTCTGCCTGGAGAGTACTCTTCGCAAACTTTGGAAAGTTATCTTTCTTACCGTTAGTGGCCGGAAGAATCTGGTAAATGGATTTGGAGAAACTGTCAGAATGCTCACGAGAATAACCCTTAGCAGCTTCAGCGGAAATAATAAGTTTTTAGACTGAAGTAATCTTCATTTCATTTTAAGAATTCGAGGCGCAGATACTACATGACCTAAAAATGAGCAATTCAGTTGTGTCACACAGGAGGCCATTTACCTTTTTTCCAGACGTCCCCTGGTTCGAATTTGGGCTGTTCTGAAATATGACTTTCCTCTTTTCTCCAGACATTGCAGTCGTATATCAGGCAACTAACATTTCTTTTCTTGTAAATTACTGCTGTTTGTTACTATTAGTTCCATAACTGTTTAATGTCATTTTACTAATTATGTCACAGTATAAGATTATATGAAATGATTTCTGATATCGAAGTGCACCAAACCTCAAATTAAGAACGTAATTTGTTTGCTGAAAGCTGTTCGTAAGGTGAAAACTCATAAATTAAATGAGAGATTCCCATTTTTTCAATGTAAGAAATTCCGACTGGTTCCTGACTCACAGAGAAATCACTTAGCATTTGTCACATACATGTTAGAATAATCTATAAAAATTAATATAAGACTAGTGTTTTCGTTTTTATGATAGTTATTATATATTTAGCCCTGTAACGCACAATCGAAGTGTCAAATTAGACGTTTACATTGTACACGAGTTACAGTATAAACACAAGAACTTACGTCTTCTGAATTGTTGCACCGAATAGTCTGGTAGAAGTTTACCAACATTTCAGAGGTACTTGCTACGGTCATCATCAGGGCAATTAAACGTCTACCAGACTACGCGGCGCTACAACCCAGAAGACAGGCACTTTCTACTCACTGCTGTGAGAACGTCAAATCCTGCTTGAATGAGTGATTCAACCCCCTTCACTGCCTTCCTTAGGATGATGTCGTACATAACCTCTGAATGGCGTCTCTGTGATCAAACCAATTCTGGTCTTAAGCCAATTCCTGCTGCGGACAATAGCATTCGTTGCCATGGGGATGATTGTACGGACAGACAAGAGACGGAGCCTTTAGAGGCATTCCAAATGCAGTACAGAGATTTAAAACATCTGTTAGGATTATGTATTAGCTAATTAAATTCGATACTGTTTCAGGGCTGCTTTGTGCATATGTGCGCTCCAGTAAAATGAGTGAGTAACTTTGCGTCGCTCTATCATTCGATTGGCCTGTAAGTTCTCTTATTCATTTATACGACATATCTCTCAAGAAATGAACTTTAAAAAAATCCGTCACAAGCTGATAGTCGCTCAGTTAGTCAATGATTTCTCCGCTTCTTATGGAACCTGAAGGTGCCACTGGATCCATTGATCAGCCAGTTTAATTCAACCACACAATCTCTTTTCTAAAACCCATTTTAATATTATACATATATCTGCTGCTTTGTCTTGGTTCAAGTAATAAAATAGTTCCTTGAAGCAGGGCCATTTTTCAAAAAGTGTTGGTCGCTTAGTTGGCATGAACCCAACGTCTGTTAGTAAAGTAGAAGATCGTTTACCGTATTTACATGAGCATTGCATTGAATCGAATCAAATCCTGAGCCAACTGAATCCAATGCACGCCATCATACCGTATTTGTTAAACATTAATATTCGTATTATTCTATGCCTTCTAACAGCAAGTGGTATTATTCTTTCATATTTTTAGTCTGCAATTGTAAATGCATGTACCATTTTTACCATCTTCCTTCATTTGATTTCCGTAATATTTGGCGAATAATAGCCTATATATTACGACAGTCCTCTGTCGTATTTGTTCGTAGTTAATGTGTTCACTGCCATTCTCGGCCCACATTTATTTCACAGCGAAGCTACTTCGAATGTTTGAAGTAAATATAAAATTTAAACGCCAATTTCTAGGGTGGATCTGGAACTCGTAATTACGTGAACGTAGGATATTATCACTTAGTTACACAGAAATCTATTATGCAGTGTTCGACACGAGCAATTTCGAAGTGAGTTATGCCATTGTACATAATGTTATATTCTTTTGAAGTACCAATTTACATTTTAGGCAGATTTTACAGTAGAGTTAGTGGGAGATACAAAAAAGAAAGCGAGTGCAACTGCTAAGCCCATTAAAGCATTGCTGTTGCAAAGATTCGTGCTGTAGCATCTGCAGTGCGCCTCAGACACTCTGGCGGGCCTGACTGGGGCCTCGTGTTTTCCAAGTCATTTGTCATCCAGCTTCGGCCGAGGATGGCTCTGGATACCATCCCAGTTTTCCAGTGAATCACTGTCCCACGCAGTGCAAAACAAAACCTGACGAGAGTGGAACCATCATTACTCTTTGTGTGTGTAGGTTTGTTACTTTATTCCGCGACCTTGACACTTTCTGAACTGCATAGGTCAAATGGCATGTAATGGTACGGTGATTCTATGCATAGATGATGTATTGAGGAACGTGCCTCAAGCCACTTTTTCCCAAAGTTCAGCTTTTGAAATTTGTTATTGCCCTAACATAGCCACCGTCTAGGTTCATAAGTGTGGAACATGAATACGATAGACAAGAATCAATACCTGGCATATCAAAAATTAGAGTGGTTATAAAAATTATATTTGTTTCCTTTTCTTATTGAAAAACAATATTTTTTTGAAGGACGCGTTTAAAGTATCAGTGATTCATAACTGTGTTCTGAATAATGTTCACAAACATTTTATAACATGAATAAAATGACATTATTTAATGAAACATTTTTGTATCAATTTGTACACCAAGAAATTATTTCTTTAATACAGGATTAAACTGTGAAAATCAAATAAGAAGTCACAACACGTCTTCGAAAGTAATACGTAGCGTGACTGTGGGCAATCTGACGGTTTTGTTATTCAGATGTCGTCTCTGAAATATCTCAGAAAGCCAGATTATTTTCCGATTCCTTCTTTCTATGTTCAATTTTGACTCCCTCAGTCTTCCACTTACTGAAGCGCGTAGTACCTTTTTAAAAATTGTTTTTCGTGCCTTCTTAACGACGAATTTCCTTATGCAGTGATGACAATTGACATGCCATATACATTCTGACCTATCTAAATAGTTAAATGACACCAAATTTGGCAATAGACTTACGGATAGCGGAAATTAAAATTATGTCTGACTGATGTGTTCAAATCTAATTAAAATATTTAAAGAGAATACATTCTGTTTAAGCTGTAGATACCGTTCTTAGATTTAATTTGTTATCGGGCAGTGTTGAAATTCTGTAGCTCCATTATGTCTGTCTCTGGGACCAAACTTGTTTCTATCTCCAAACTACTGTGTGTAATTCGTTTATCGGCCCCATTATGTGGTCTGCAACTAGTTTAATGGTACACGCACTCTGCATACGAATAAGTGGGTCAGACCTCCTCTTCCAAGTACTTCACTTTTACGTTTATATTATCGTGTAGTTTCTTCTCTAAAATCGACTCTTCTAGAAGAGTTACGACATGGACTGACAGAACTGTTAATCTGTTTAATATGAAAACTTTATAAACGTTCGTGGTTTAGGCTGTAAGACCTAAAGTGATTAAACCTGTTCATAATTACGGACGAACCAAATCAAAGACAACTTTTACGTGATGTGATAGAATTTGGCGCAGTGTCATTTATAAATGTAAAATGGCACCCTTTTTTCTGTAAACCTATAACATTTCTTTCCCATGAAAAGTTGCGATCAAGCAATAATTACAGACATCAAAGTCACTGTATCACATTCTTGATGTCACTGGTTACGGGTGAAATATTCGGTCTGTAGACCCGCATTTGATATATATTCTGAAGTAAAACACTGATGTGCCAGATTTCAGGAGTGTCTCCAACAACTTTGGAATTTTTTACGGTCAGCAAAGAGGGAATCGAGTACAGTACTTCGGTCACATTTCATGTGAATATGCTATTAACATTTTTCCACACAGCAGTCAAACGATACAGATGAAATACACTTAATGAACGTATTAGAGATGAAGTGGAAATAAAATATCGATACAATAATGGAAGTATATGAAAAGAAATTTTGAAGAAATTTAGAAAATCTGCTGACACACGAATCCCGAAACCGCTGTCTCGGTATAAGCCGATCGATGGAAGTTGATAAGGGCGTCCGGCGAAACGCGGAAGGAACACTTCTGATCTCTTTAACTACACAGACCAAGAACGTAATTATTCTACTTGACGATGATTAACTGTTGTTCCGTATTTAGGGGTTCTGCTGGTATTGTTGAATGTCTTCGCACTCGTTTAGCTATTCAGACTTTACATTTTATTCTTTCGTAAAATGTGCAATAAATATCCCAGAAGTGATAAGGAAAAGAGAATATCCTCTGTCGTCTGTAGCAAATTTCTCCTCTGCGTTTATGAGTCTCGTCGGTCTATCCAGATATCTGCAGGTGTTTCACTTGGTACTACAAATTTACTGAGAACAATTAAGGCCTGCAAGAATCTTGAGTTTAAGTCCAACATTGTAATTTTCGTCCTGAAACATTAACGCTTATCGCGAACATCATACTGATCTCAGATATTTGTGTACATTTCATACAGGCCAATAATTGATTTTCCCAGAAGGAAAAACGTTTTCTTACAAATGTTCCAGCCTTTAAGAATAAGCAATGAGAAATTTAATAACAGCAGGTCTACTGTCTCCTTATCAACACAATCTTCAGAAGCTTTCAACTTCAGAATTTCATGTTATCTTAATTCTGCTGCAAGACTGTGCGTCGTTAAAATAAAGTACTTCAAGGAGCAGAGTCCTCTAACAGTAGCCCAGTAGGTCAACAAATTCCCAACCATTTATGTAACCGGAAGACTTATTACAGTGTTTGCAAGAACACTGTAATGAGGGCGATCGCCCTGATGATGGAGGCAGCAGACACGTCTATAACATCAGTAAATTTTTACCAGACTACACGGCGCGACAACCCAGAAGACATCCATCTTCATATTCGAATTTGTACACTCTCTCATATGATCCTACAAAGAAATTTAATTTATAACTGAAAGCTTCCTCCAGATTTACCTATTACAAATAAAAAGAATCCACTCTTCTCTGATTTCAAAGTTTATTCAGAATCTGAGATATACTCATATATTGAGCGTATTTTCTCATGTAGCCGTCAGATGTAGTGTTACGTCACATCAGTGCGTTTGTTCGTAGAGTTTGCAGCAGGGTAATTTGTATCTAGGACGCGAAGAAATACGAACTTAACTAACAAACCAGCTAACTTTATGGAACAGAGTCCTTGACAAACTGACAAGTTACTTTGGCGGTCAAAATATTCTCCGCTTTTATGACACCGAATAACACGATAAGAGTGACAGTGTAATTTTCAGAAATAAATAGGCCTATAGATTCCATGCAGCTGCCATTTTATTATTCTGACTAACTCAATGGAGCAGAGTCATTCTGTGAGAAGCTGATGGTCGTCCAGTTAAGAAATTTCCCACCTTTTATGGAAACAAAATGATCATTGCCGTGTTTACAAGAGCCTGTCACCGATAACTATTTTGACCCGTATGAATCCAATCTGCATTTTCCCCATCTTCTTTCTTAAAGAACTATTTTAATATCATGTTCCAAACTGAGCCTAGGTCTTCTCGAGTGGTTACTTCTCATCAGTCTTTCGGATCGCAGTTTTGTACTCGTTTCTTATATCCTTCCTGTGTGATATAAACCTTAACCAATTTTATATTTAAATTTGCATATTTAACTTAGATCAATTACTATAAGTAACTTCAGAACCCTATATTAACTGTCGCTGGTCTAGCGGTTAGAACGCTGGCCTTGTAATCCTGGGGTCTCGGGTTCGATTCCCAGCGGTGCCCGAATTTATAACTTGTGTTGGGCAAGGCCGTGGTCTAGGCAACACGGAGTTTTCCTCCGTGGCATCCCAACAATTATTCCATTCACACACAGAAGAAGGCAATGGCAAACCACTTCTGGATCATCTGCCAAGAACGTATATGAACAGGTCCCAGTCCGAGAAAAGGATGGAAGGATCCTTTTCATATGGACCTGTCGTCAGACAGAACACTAAATAAATAAATAATGTCGCTTTAACCTCTGAAGTACGTACGTCCACCATCCGCTATGTTATTATCGTTTGTAGGAAATTGAAACAGAGGAGGAGGTTGGGATGACCTTCAGGTTCATAATGTCCTCACCAGATGCCGTGAAAAACGGCCAGTTTGTTCAACAGTTGGAAGGTTGAGGGGCGCACGCACGCACACGCGCACACACACAGAGCTCTTGATATCATAAGCCTATTTCTTGTCCTCGAGGAAAGGAAAATAGACTGAAAAGAATGAATTTCTATGGGAGCATTACTAATATACTTTGTCAGTTGAAAAATCAATAACATTCGTTAAGAACAGATTCAGTCTGAGTGACCTTCAAAATGTGGAGTTGCGAAGTAAGACGCAGTTAAACTTTTTCCATTACTAGAAGACTTTGCCAGAATATAAAGAATCGCAAAAGAAAATTTAGTAACTTTGAAGCATGCAATAGAACACAAACTGAGCCTTCATTCGTGTTTTAATTCTCCTCTTTATTTCACACGTTTATAAATAGAGTTACATGGCCAGCGTTGTACGTAATTAAAACTGCATTAAAAGTCAAAGAGCCTTAGATTTTCGACTTCCTGTACATGGCATCCCTGTTAATTGGACTGTCAGTAAAGGATTTCAAAACTTCTGATTAATAAGACTGAAAGTTACCAAGAAACTTCAATTTTGCATCTAATTAAGAAGGAAGTCAAAGCTATTAAGCCAGTGTTTGCTACATTTCAGCTCTCTTCTACACACGATGTGGACAAGAACCGAGTTGGTTGAGTAATGCTTGATGGAGAGTTTTTATTGTACACTCGAAGGAACTAGGATGCTATTTTAAAACTATTTGCGGTTTACTACGGTTAGGAATGAATGAGTACGACATTAGATTTTAGTAAAATCGATTGAGTAGCTTAGATGCTTGGCGATAATGTCATTAATATTAGCAACAAAGGTATCTTCTGTGACATACTTGCAGGTAGGACCTGTCTTTCAGATTCAGGGGGCTTTAGAGTTCGGTTCGTTTACATGGAATTGAAATTATTAAGTACACATGTTTGGAAACAAGTGTCTGACACTTGTATGAGAATTAAAGCTATAAATTTTGTGACACGAGGTTTAAACGGCGGAGAAAATTTGAATTGTGTCTTTCGGGATTATGAAGCCTTGTAGTCGGTTACCATAAATTCCGGGGGAAATTATGGTCCCCATCCTGAATATGGATTATAAATTGAAGTGATTATTTTCATTGCTTCATTTAAGACGCTATATCAAAAAGACCTAATGCAGAGCCAGACTGCAAGATTTTGAACGATAAATCAAGAGCTAGTCAGGCTAACACTTTTGAAATCAAAAATGAAAAGTCTTTTGCTTTACTTTCGTACTTCAGTGGTATTCCATCCAACGGAACACAGCAGAATCTATAAGATAAAATGCATCGTTAGCCACTTTCAGCCAGCGAGGCTCGCCACTAGCGTAAGCCTCAACTAGCTGGCTCGTAAATGCATGTGAATAGTTAGATTTGCGCTCCGCCCTCCTAACCCAGAGGAAATAACACGGTACCCATTGAATAAAATCATGATTGCTAGTTGACTGAATTACTCTGTACCGTCTTAATAGATAAGACACGCGATTTTATTTTAGGGACATTTTAATTGCAATCAGCTGATTTTTTTGAGATAATTAAATAGCGCGATTATATTCTGTTAATAAACTGCAAATAATAGCCTGAGTGCTTTTTTCTTTGTAAAGTACAATATTTTTAAACAAAGCAAAAGGCGGCTGTGTCTAACCGGTTTAGGCAGTCAGCTGTTTCTGATTGTCGGTAGTCAAATGTGCATCCAGTTACGTTGGCTATCAGATCGGAAGCCATCTGTCGTACATGGGAAAGAAATTCAGCTCGCAGTTTCAGAATTTGCAGCTGTGTATCTTTATTTCTGTCCCGTCGCGACTGTTCACAGCGGCAGAAAGTTTAACACTTGGCATTTTAAGGATGTATGCGTATCGTCCTTTTACTAATGTCAGTGGAAGTCAAGTTCACCTATCAAAATCCTTTCTGCGTGTTGAACACATGTTACAGATGGCATCAGTACCGGTTTCCAGAAATCCAATAAAAGATTTCAGTACGTCGTGTTGGTGTCGGGCGCTGCGGTAATGTACTCGTGTGATGCCATATTGAAAATATAATGAATTTCCTACCGCTATTACATGTCCATTACTCGTAGTAACACTACACTCTATCTCTAATATAATATCCTTATGTCTCCCCCATTTTATTTCGTTATGTTTGCCTTAAGTTGCTAGGAAATCATATCCGGTTTATTGCATAATTTAATCTGTGGTCACCGTTGCATAGCAACTACGTACGATGTAATGCACAAAGTATGCCAAATCATTAACATGATGATCATTGTCAATCTAGGAATGGATATAAAGAGGTCAAAAATTTGTTCTATCTTCTCTTTGGTCTACCAGTAGATCTTAGTCTAGGGTAAAATTCCCGTTGATATTACTGACACTTAGAAGAATGCTACTCTGTGTTCACTCTTATCTGCACAAAGTCTGAACACGCAATAACTGACTATTAATTTAGGAATGTTTTACCTGAAAGATCATCCTAATACTTGAAATGTTCACTCATTCAATTCGAAGGGTAACTCGACGCGTTGCTATGTACATATTACGCCGTTAAAATGTTGTTCTTTGTGGTGTTTATATTTTCTCACTACAATTTAATACAGTGAATACAACAATTACCTATTCAATTAATATTATAATTTGATTGCGCTTGAAATGGTGCTGCGTTGAGTCAAATCTCTTATTCTTCAATTTTCTAAAGTCACATATTCAGTTGGTTGAACCAGAAAGGTCTGCCTTGATCTGATTCGGACAATACTTGAGACTCGTTTTGTATTTCCTGTAATTAAGCTATATATTAATAAATGGTACTACCATACCCTACTTCCCTATTTTGTAACATTTTCTTTTTATATGACACGTAAGATATGATGTTTTTAAAAAGTCTATCATTGTTGTTCTGCTTGTAGCAAATGGAGTTAAGGTCACGTTTCTTAAACTCTTCTCTCCACGCCTTGAAGTCATTCTCCTACCGGACAAGATTTTAGGAGTTTCTGTTGTTCCTATTCAGGTTTTAATTCGAGAACAATCATGCAGTTGAACGCGACACGGTCACTTGTGACAAAATAGGCACCTATGATGTAAATGATTTTTTATTCAAAGGCGTCAAGAAAACTCACGCCTCCAGACCAGTTTCTTTGCAAATGTGCTATATGTTCATCTTGGCAGTGGTGTTCACTGCTTTTGGCTAGAGTCCAACTTTAAAGAGAAATTGCTGAAAAGTAAAATAAAAAATTCTCTGACCTCCGGGCGGATATCATGATACAGAGCCTTGGGGTTACGGACGCATGGGTTCGAGACAACCCTTCCCCCGGTCACTCGTCTTGAAGCCCAGAGGCAGCTTATTGCCAAACTTTAACAAACTTGGCTTACAATCTTGATCATACGAGAAATTCATGTTTCATGGAGAATCTTAGAACGTTGAGGCCGAGTGGTTATCACTCCTACTTCCCGGGTTCAAATCTCGGCACCCAGAACGTCCTTTACATACACATCAGCTGTTCATCTGATGGACAAAGACTCGAGTGACCCAAATTTCTGTAGGCAAAAATATCATCACACAGAGTGAAAAACGTCGCAACGAAAAATTTACGTTCGTTGGTTTTACCTGTTAACTATCATGCCATTGCTCCATACTTATCAAACACCACCCAATGAGTTGTGCGACAGACCTGAACAAATAGCAATCTTCATACTCACCGCTGTGAAAACCTCAAATCTTACAAATAGCAGATCGTCATAAACTCGGTCTTTAATTGGAGGCCTCAACTCTGACCCAGCATTTGTCTGTTTCGGAGTAAAGATAGTTTTTTCCTTGTAAGAATAAATTGCAATATGGCGCTTGGGAGAAGTAAGTCAACAGCAAAGAAAGTTTAAAACATTTCACATGCCAGTTGTATACATTAAATGTTGAAAATGTATGCATTTTACTTCCATTTCCCACAAACGTTGTCACTGACATTTTATCTTTGTTTCATATTCAGTTCATTTATATCTGTAATATTTATATATATTTTCATTTGAAGACGAGAAAATATTTTTGGTCGTGTTGCACACTGTTTTCCTCTTGGTCTTGAAAATAACTGTATAGCATTCCAACCACGTTGTTTTTTCTTCATATCTCCGAACTGTAAAATATTTCTTGGAATTCACATTTCTGTCTGCAAATTTCATATTTTTATTTAAATGCGTAATACACGTGTCATTCAATAAGACGAATGTGGTTAATATAGTGACCTTAACCTTTATGGAAATAAATTATAAACTTCATTCTCTGACCTCTGTATACACGACGCCCATTGGATAAGAGGCTGGGTGAGTCCCAGAACTGGCCTTAGAAATAATTTCCTGCCGGGTATCGAACCCTGGTCATTCACCCCATAGTCATTCATTATAATGCAACGCAGTAGCTCGACGAAACGTCATTAACAGTAATAATAATGCCTTTTTAATCTTATATATTTGTGAAAATTAAAGTAAGTTATATAAATTAATTTATATTTTGGAAAAATCTGACAAGTAATTACAGTCGTTTATGCCGCCACTAGCTACCGGATATTTTAACTATTTGCTCTATACACTATCTTCCTTAACTTCCAATAAGTGGAAATTAAACACACAAAGTATATTTATATGATTTATTTGGTTCTCGCAAAAAACAGATTTTTTTTTCAGAAATACCATTCTTCATCCAATGTTTGTAACAGTAATGCAGTGTACTTTGTGAATTTTTATATAAACCGCGTGTTTCTAAATGTTAACAGTTGAACTGGGAGATGAGATTTGTCTGTATTTCTCTCTCTCAACCTGTCAGTGGTTTGTTGGGATCTGACAAGTCCCGTTGTGTATAATTTGTCAGATATTTTATAAACGAAGGATAGATACCGTTTGTGACTGCAGTAGGTGCATAAATCATGTATTACAGCTTCAGTTAAAGCTGCGCTCTCATGAGGAACGCACAAAATATATCGCCTCTCAGACTCGACTACACCACGGGTTATTTAAACGGATTTAGGTGTGGAGGTGTGATGAGGTCACAAGTACATTCGCGAAGAAGTTAAGACCAGGTTAAACTCGGGGAATGCTTGCAGCCATTCAGTTCAATCAAGTCTAAAGGTTACAATATACTAAACTGTAATTTTACTCATTGCTTTGTATGGATAGGAAACTGGGTTTATCACTCTAATTTAAAAAGAATGAATAGAGAAGATTTAAGAACAGGTAGCTGAGGGTAATATTTGATCTTAGAGGAGATGTTGCAGGGAGTGGATATATTTGTATAACGAGGAGCTTTATAATTTGTGGTTTTCGATAAATATTAACGCGGTGGTCAAATGAAATTGGATGACATGGTTGTGGCATGTAGCGCATGTGACAGATATGGAAAACGCATAGAAAACATTAGTCGGAAATCTTGAAGCGAAGAGACAATTTGTAAAGACGAGGTGTATGTTTACGTAGAATAATAATATTATAATTTATCTTAAAGATGTAAGGTGTAAGGGCGCACATTAGTTTTATCTGGTCTATTATATGGTCCAATGAAAATTCAGTTTTATAAGAAGAGGGAAATATCTTTATAATCTTGGTGACTATCAGGTCCTCAAGAAGAACTCTGCTTCGTGGAGTCGGTATATTTGATCCGATACACATTTCCTGTGATATATATTCGTACGTTTTTAAAAAGCGCTTTTCAGATGGTCTCATATGAAACATTGGAAGGTTTACAACTTCGTACTGATTTTAAATTTAAATTTTCGATTTCGTGTTTTGCAGTCCAGCGCCCATTTAAAGAATCTCTGTCGTCTCTCTCACGCAGATTAAAATTTTGATGATAAATGAAAGCATTCTCACGCGCGTGTTACTTCTGCTTAACTGATCACACGTCCACAAAAAGTATTTAATTTTCTGCAAGAGACAAAGTGAGAAATGATAAAGTCACTCAGTAGTGTTTATGAACGAGATATGCACGAACGCTAGTGCGACTGTTCAGTTACTGGAGAGCCAGAAGCAGCTACGGCTCCGGAACTGAAGCACTTCCTGCCGTAAATCTGAAATAAAGTCGTCTCTTTAACTGAAGATAGTGCACCAACAGACACATTTCACTGCAAATCTTGATTTGTTGTTCTCCTTTCGTTCTGAGATGAGTTTCCGGTAAGTCGAATCACGGTTTATTAAAGGATAACATGAAATTGAATGCTACAGTACTTTACGTTTGTTTCCTACAATCACGCTGTTTATAGCTTCTGAGATTGAAATTAGTCCTGCAAGGTTGACTGCACTGACATCGTTATTTCAGTTACGTCTTCAGGTTTTGTTGCAGACTTGTTCATTGTTTCTGTATCTCAGCAACTAATTACTGTGTATACTAATTAAGATCGCGCAAGCATAATGGAAATGTACGGAAATAATTTAAACAGTAAGATTGTGGTTTACTGTACTCAAATTATATGTTTATAACGCAGTTAGAAAGAGTTCATATATAATGTTTGTTAAAATTTTGTTTGTAACAAAATACGTATAAACTGGGTGATTAGAGGTGTAGCAAAGTTTCACTATAAACTCGCAGCTTGCAAAACTTTCCTGAAGTTTCTGATATTTTAGTTAACGTTTTCGTTTACTTTGTAAGTAATACAGAACAAAATGTCGACTAACAATTTGCTTGTAATTTACTACTCTATTATGAACGACATTTTCTCACAAACCATTTACTTGCAGTGTATGCGTGTGAATGAGGCAAATGTCGTAATATTTACTGCCACTTTTTATATATTTAGGAGTAATTAATTATTACGCGCCTGATAATTGCCACTAAATTTTATCCATTGCGACACATGAATTTCCAGATATCTAAAGCTATGTTTATCTGAATTATTTTCTATAGACAAATAATGAACGAGCCTATTGATGTAATTTACTCCTAAATGAAGGGAATTAGAATGGATCTCTTTGTTGTATGTATCATAATACGTAGTGCATGTCGTGATTTACATATTGCGTGACAGCAATGTATTGGTTCTGGCTGAAAACAGTAACCATGTAATAATACCCCTGGGCAGATTTACCTAAATTGTTTCGACCCCAAACACTTTTGGATTTTTGAAGAGCCAGTGGAACCGTCAATCCTAAAATGGTCCCAGGTCTCATATGATAAAACATAGGCTATGAAGAATACCATTTCTTAAAGTACATGGGCCGGATGTTGAGAATTAGAAATATTACATTTATGATAGTTTGCAGTTTGTATGTATATATGCTACAAATTATAAAAATGGGATTTCATATTTCACACAAATGTATTTCAGGACAAAAAATGTCAGAAAGTAAGGATCGACAGAAGTTATTTGAAATTTGTTTCTTTACCTTTTGAAGGAGTGGTTATTCTTCTTGTCGGAAATCCTTTAATAATCCTGTTAATGGTGATGCTGGGGAGCTGGAGTTTCATATCGGATGAGCAATAATTTGTTTTCTGGATTTTGTTGTTATTACAGATTAAAGTGTAATGTAAAAATAGAGTCTCGCATGTGTATATTGTAGCAGGGGGGAGTAGTTGAGGAACTGCACGTTTTGACACATTGTGATATTCTTGATTTAGGCTGCACCAAAAATTAACTTGTTGAAGTTACTTGAAACTTCGTCTAGTGTTTTAACTAAACATTACGGTAAATAAACCATAGAGGATGAAATGGGCGAGCCATGTGGCATTCACGTATAGATTATGTTCGAAAGATCTGAATGGGAAAAAAAACTGCTTGAGAGAAGTTAGTGTATATTAAAGGATAACATTAAAATGAATAATAAAATACAGAAAGCGAGAATGTGGATTGGATTTATCTAGCTCAGAATAGATTAGTGTCTGGTTCTTGTGAACACGATGATGGATGGCAGCGAATTTATTAACCAGCTGAGCGACTATCAGCTTTTCAAGAAGGTTCCTTCCCCTGCTGTTAGTTGTATGTTGTGCCCGTGTAAGGTGAGAAATAAATTTTTTATTAACTTTTGAAACCGCACCATTCTTTTGTGTATACTCTGTATAACATCTGCACAAAGCTGGTTCACGCTGGTGGTAAGAAGAACTACGCTAAGCTGATAACTTTATTTCTGCAGTAAGGTTCTCTAGCAAACACTCAAGTGAGTTTGTATTGTCACATACTGTTTATAGAGCCAATCTTTTTGTGAACTCTGTTATATTTCTAAAGGCGCAATGACAAACGGTTCGTTTGACTTTGGTTTCAAGGACCACTGCCAACAACAGCGCCTGGGGGCCAAGGTGTGAGTGGTAATTCTTTAGACTGCGGGAATTCACACGCACAGTACTGTGGAGTGCTTTGACGCTGCTGTCATGAAAAAGGATTAAGACTTGTTTAAAATTCTCATTTCCTTAAAACTTTTCTCTAATTTTCCAAGAAATACTTTTTATTTAACATTTAAGATCAAAGCCACTGTTCAAGCACGCTTACCAGTAGCCACGTGTTCAACGGCGTAGCTGCGTAAAGAACGCCAAAGGAGACAAATTGCTTCGGAAATTGAATCGTGTAGGTAATCTTCACGTTTTAGAATCTTGTTATCGGAAATATGTCTTCCTCGTACCACCGGCACTAATTTTGTCCTTGACGGGGAACTATGCAACAACCTACATTTAATCAGGGCAATCCGAAAGGAAAATATTAGAAAGCTGCTTAAAAGCTGCAAGCTTTTGTCAATATCAGGCGCTGAAGTATAAATGTTATGGATTTAGTGTAATGAGGAAACTGAGTTAGACATTGACTGCTTAATAGAAGGTTGGATAATTAGACAGAATTAATTACTTAACTAATTTAATTGATCCCGGTCAGGAAAGGTAGCAATGGCTGGGGGTTCGTCGTGCTGACCACACGTCACTCTGTATCTGGTTGGATGATCGTTCACCTCTGCTTAGGCGTGTAAACGTGAGGCCAGCAGTCTAGCTAGTCGGCTAAGGCTCTCTGCAGCTGTTACGCCACGGATTTAATTTTTAATTTAATTGATCACAACACTTGAAAAATTGGTTATGGCTCGTCTATTCAAGAAATTGTTTACCTTTTATGGAATTCGAAGGAGCCTGCGACTAGACCCTATGTTGAGCCAGACGAATAAAGTAAACACTTTCGCGTTTTGTATCTTTAAGATCCACTTCAGTATATTCGTCTACTCTTAAATTTCTAAATGGTATCTTCTCTTCAGGCTTATCACGTAAAATGTACACTCAGTTTGAAATACGACTTTCCTGTCATTGTTTTAAGGTATATAGAACTGAGGAATGAGAATTTATCATGTAAGACACGGGACTTGCAAAAGCGTATTTCTTCTAAAGTTCCTCAACTTTTCGAAATATTTCGTTGTCGACCTGTAGTTCTGTAGTTCCGTCCGATCCTTCTGCTACATAATGTTTACTTTTCATTACTTCAGCTATATATTTCCCTGTTTCCGTATAATTCTTTGCTTCCTCTAGTACAAATTCCCGTATCCTACACCGTCGATTCTTTTCTGTCAGTCCTAGACATTTTGAAACAAATATAAAACGATTTATTTGAAGTAGAATCTGCGTAGTAATTGATATCATAGCTTAGAGGAATGAATACTGTCTGGTGTTCCAGTTCTAAACTTCCAGGTCTGTAGTTTCCAAATTTACCGTATCTTCACGTCACGACTATTGTTATGAAAGTAAATTAATCCCAACCAAGGTCTTCCGGAATGATTAAATTTTTAGTTTAAAACGTATTATAAAAATTATAGATATAATTTGTGGTATTTTAAACTGTTCAGTAAGTAACTCAGTGGATCAGTCTTTCTTTATTTACTGATAGACGCTAAATTGGAAAAAAATGTTCTGTGCTTCTTATGCAGCCCGAAAATGCTTTTTTGTTTATAAAGGTTCGCCACTGATGGCTGTTTCGAGCCAGATAAATCAAGTCCTCGCTCTCACATCCGATTTCTTAAGGTGCATTTTAACTACAATTTTGTACGACTCTCTCTTCTTCTCTTGCATCCTACGCCTCGACCGCAGCGCACTCTCTGATTTGACCGCCATTCAATATCTAAAGACAAATGAAAGTTATAAAGCTCTTTCACTTCGTATCGAAATCTTCACATTTAACTGCGTCAAGAAGACAAAGAAGAAATAAAAGTAGGATTACGATGAAGTATGAGAGAAAGAGGAAAGAGAAAACTAATTAGGAGGAGGGAAAAAATTGATGAAAGGGAAGAAAGAGGAATAGGGAAAGAAACATCAAAAGGAGGACAACAAACAGGGAAATGGAGAACAGATGAAGAAGAAAAATAAGAATGTGATCAGGACAGTAAGTGACGGCGAAAGAAGAGGAAGATATTGGAAGAGGATAATTAAAAGGGACAAAGAGACCATGACAATAAGGCAACAGAGTTGCTATTTCATGTTACAGTGTTTAACTTTCGGCGCAATGTTTGTGCTGGAGAAAAAAGTCTTCATACACAGGAGATTCATAGGTTCTAATGACAACTGTCCCATGATAATGATACGTCCTGCAGTTTTACATTACCCCATCATTTTAGTAACGAGGCTTCATGTTGTATTTTTCAATATAAAAATACTTTTGCTGCGTACACAACCAAATTTTATTTTATATTATAATTCAGGCCCACTGCATGTTTCGGTTTTTTGAACGGTCATGTTCAGGTGGCACACAATACGTAGTTTGCATCTGCGTGTTAGTAAATGACTGTTAGAACTTTTCCATATCTATTTAAAGACAGGGAGACTCTTTAAGAATAAAATATCCATTGTTTCCAGATGACGACACTACATGTTCCGCGTGAACTTTGATCTCACATAATTACTTAGGAGAAGATTTGAAAGCCGCATGTTTACTCCATCTCTTGGAATACTTGCAGGTCAGATGTTAACGTGTATCAGCTTTTTCATTTTGCTTCTGACTATCTATTTACTTTATAGACTTTATCGTATTTGTAAATACAGAAATGTTCCTATGACCACTTGTACACTCTCCCCATCCAAAACCATTTATCTTTATTTGTGGAAGGAAGTTTAATCGTGATAAAGTAAATAGCTGTTAGTTCATAAATTCACTCTGAAACTTGATTACATTGCAAAGTTCTTGGTTGCTATAAATTTTAATCAAACTATGGGTCCTCGCAACAGCGCCTCGGGCTAATAAAGTAATGAGGGTTCTCTACCGTTGAGTAATCTGTTCAGGAGGTCATGGGTTCTTTTATAAAATGACCAAAGCAGACACGAAACAGCCAGTTAACTAGATGCTCGCACATGACACCTTGTATGAAATATTCAGAATATACAAAATTTAAATTTTGCGAATATTTTATTTCAGGGATTCCTCATGCAATTATAGGGCAGGTGCAGGCATTTTTTTTTGGGGGGGGGGGGGTTGTTTCGAATTGATTACGACCTGGAGAGGCTGGGAAAAATGTATTTCTGAAGTTATCTACCTATGAGTTATTATGAACACAGTAATACGCATGTAAAAAATTACATTTTTAATAATTCGAACACGACTCCCTAGACTCTGCCTGGTGTTCAGAAGGTGTTAAGATAAACATTAAACCGATTATCGTGTGGGCCCAACTCAGCTTGTAGGTTTGATAAATGAAAATATTTAATAAACGTACGCGAGATGGACAGGGTATGTAGCGTGCATGGGAAAGATGAGAAATGGAAATAACATTTTGATTGGAGAGCCGGCTGGGAAAATAATATAATAATATTAAAATGGGTCTTAGGAGAGTGTGGATTGGATTCATCTGGCTCGGGTTAGAAACTGGTGGCAAGCTGTTGTAAACACGGTAATGGATGTTCCGTTTCCATAAAAGCACGATGTTTCTTGGCTAGCTGAGCATACTGTTAGCTCCCCAAGAAGGATTCTGCTTTATGGAGTGGTTGAATGAAGTACACTACGGAATCAAACTTTGCGTTTGGTCTTTATCTGGGATCTAGGCTAGATTTCTTTTTATTTGTTGTCGACACAACACTCTTTGAAAGTTAGGCACCGTAATAAACTGAGAGGGGACCAAGTTATTACTGACATTGAACGTAGCATCGCATCATAGTTATTTATATTGTCTACAGTAACATTTTTAAACTGGCGACTCGCAGGTCATATCCGGCCAGATGTTTCTTGTAACCAGGCTCTAGTTACTACAAGCTTGTACTGTTTACTTCGAAGGATTTAAAAATTTGTGTTTTTAACTTATCTGTTGCTTTACGTACGCACAAATGCCACACGTGCTCTTAAAAGCCCTGCATTTACATGTAAATTTTCCAGGTAAACACAGTGTCAAATACAAGCCGTTGCAGAATTGCATTTAAAATAATACATAACTTTGTACAAATTTGTACATATTTTAATCAATTCTATATTTTAAATGTGCTATGGCAAATTTCATTTCTGAATAAGTATTGTTAAAGATAGTGAAAATTGGCTATCAGTTTTCGAAAATAGTGGCAGGCCAGGCTAGTTTCTGTGATCTGGGGTGCTTGAACAACCCTGGAGTGTCTATAAATTGAGCAGCTTCTGGTCTTCTGGTCCCTGTTTGATGTAACAGGAATGTTGTCTTTGCCAGTCATAGTTGACTCCAGCGCGGGAGACACAGGTTCTGTTTGTTCTGTTCCTGTGACAGGTTTTTTTATGACGCGGTTGTTAGGACTTCCATGCTGCCGTACAATGGATCGATCTACCTTCTGAGGAGTCCTAGAAGATAACCAGTCCCTTTCCTCGTCTTTGTGTCTCTCCAGTTCTGTTTTGTTCCATGTTTGCCTTCCGTTAGTAGTGTAACGTTCAAGGCAGCGAAAGGATGAGAGTGCACTCGAAAAGGTTAAAATTAGAATAAAAGTAACACAAGAACAGGTAGAAACACATAAAATGGAGAGTCATCATCATCAACAACTCTTACGGATTAAGTCTTGTGTTAACATGGAGAAGTGTGTAAGAAACAGTAGTAGCCAATTAGTAGCCATAAAATGGCAGCTAAGAATATGAAGTGGACAGGAAAGTAAACATATTAATTAAAACACTAGAATGTTAGTACATTTTAATTAGAGCATTCTTTCTTCATCATGGCTTAAAAAAAATTCAGTCTTTCGCAGCTGGGATTTTAGATTTTCATGTTGTGAGTGTGCAGATGACTGTCTACTGGGACGCTTCGCCGCGTGGTCTGGTAGAAGTTACCAGCGTTTCAAAGGTACTTGTTACTTCCATCGTCAGGGCGATGAAAGTGCATAATCATTTACAGTCTTATATCCGTTTTCCATGATCAGTCCTGCAGATACTAAGTGAAGAAAAGACTAAGGTTTTAAGTTGCTGCCGTAGAATTACAAGGTTATACGAATAAACGTTTAAAAACTTGATGTGAAAAATAACGAAGTGTCAAGGCATAGGAAAAATGATCAACAGGATAAAATCGAGTTTAAATTAGGTTATCGGAATATAGAGGTGGAGGAGGGGAGAAAGAATGGGAGAAAAGCCGAATAAGGCCAAGAGGTTGGGAATTTAGATGGAAAGAGTAAGGTGATAATATCTAGGACACATATAAGGATGAAGATGGCTGTCTTCTGAGTTATTGCGCCGTGTAGTCTGGTAGAAGTTTACCGACGTTTTCAGAGGACCTTGCTGCCTCCATCTTCTACCAGAGTGCACGGCACAACAACCCAGAAGACGGTCATCTTCGGACTCACCGCCGTGAAAACCTCAAATTCTACACGTGTGAAAATATTATCTCGTGTCCCTACAACTGAAGCAGGGGACTTAACTGACATTACCTTGGCCACCGCAAATGAAAGCTTATGGTTTCGCGAGGTACTTTAACACTTATAATGACACGGCCAGTTATATCGACGGAAAAAGTCATGTCACTGTCGATCAGATCGATCCTGATACCGGCCTATGTAATGCTTGACGAAACGTTACATAAGTGGTACAATGAAATATAAATATTTCATTACTGACCAATTAAATTCAAAGAAATCCAGTTTGAGGAAAAGCTTAAATACACGCAATAATCTTCAACCGAAATCCATGCTTATATTTAAGGCTTACTTTGAGCCCGTAACTAAAAGTTTTTATACGAATAGATTTTAAAAGTAAGAATTGCACTCAAAATTATGCTTTTTCCGTATTATGATTGCCTTGTGTAATACTTGTATAACAAAGGTGACGAGCGTCAAGTTTGATCAAATCTGTTAAAGAACTGAGATGTCAGTGATGTTCTTCAGGGCTGTAACTCAGAGTGGACTTGTGGGTAAATACCAGCGTTTCGGAGGAAGATACTGTCTCAATTTTAACCGCTAAAGTCAGCCTAAAGGTTGAAATCCCTCTTACTTTTTATGTCATTAGATAAGTTTACTGGAGACGCTTATATGCGTAGTACATAGTAGATTAATGCAAGTAATCTAAGTTTCATACAACAGGTAGATCTTCTTACAGTTTTTATGGTTTAGGCTCTGTGGCCTGTTGGTGATTAGAATTTGCATCCGCATTCAGTTACACGAGTTAAGTAAAACTTTATTAACAAAAACCAACAATTTCATTGCTACGTTCCAATGTATTTCAGTTAGAAAACTATGGCGAATGACGGATACTTCCATCTGGTATCAAACTGGCCATTATCTAACTTCGTGACATACCAGAATTGCTCAGAGTATTTTTTATGAATACAATGATCCCTTGGTTGCTTAGTTTTAAGAAGGGAACTGACATTGAGATTATTATACAGCTGTAAAAAAGTATTAAGCAAGATATTAATATACGGAGAGGATAAACGTTCATGATATTATGGTTCTTAAAGTATTCTGCGGAAACTATTGAGCTAGCTAAATACAACATATTTTCTGGAGCATATGCGCTTCTGTCCATTAGCTGGTTATAAATAATTATCCGTCGTAAAATGTGCGATGAAGTACGATGTAAGTTAGTACTTCCGACCTCTTCCTCCGCATTGTTGTAATTTATTATGCCATCTAAGCTTAGCGGGGTATTTTCCTTGTCATTTATTCTTTACCGTCCTCTCTTTCAAAAGTGTTATACCTACAAAGGGGCTTCATGGCAGGGAAGCAAATTAAGAACTGCATCAGCACAAGCTAGAAAGACGCTACCCCAGATGTGTATAATATATGAAGAAGGGTACAATTACGTAAAACTATTTGCAATACGATATTTATTTATTTATTTTCATTGAAATTTAAGGCTTCCTCCTGTGTGTTAAAGATTAGTACTTGTTGGTCTTATCTTTCAGTCACGGTTCAGAACGGGTATGGATTTTGATTGTTTGAATGTGCGGTTTCCCAATTTTATTGCGAAATATTAATAAAGACGTATTTCTGTTTTGTCAGCATACTCATCGTCTTCATGAAATAACCCCACGGGCCTGAAATTCAGTATTATTTTCTTTGAATACAAGAAGATCAAATCTGATTGACATAGTTTTTTAATAACTTATGATTTACCCCCCTCCTGCACTGTATATATTGAATGTATTTATCGTCTTCTTGCAATGTCAACTTTTGTGAGATCACGGCAGTGAAGTTGTCGGCGTTCTGAGTTTGTGACGCTGTGTGTACTGATAGGCAGGTACAAACGTTTCGCAAAAACGTGCTGTCTTTATCTTCAGGTCCGAAGATGGAGAAATTACTTTTCTGAAAGTTGATATCTGCCGCACGGCTTCAGAACCCAGAAGAAAAAAGTGGAGATGACAGACTTCGGCGACAGTTACAGTGATCTTTACGGTGTTATCTAATGGATCACGAGCAATTGTGGCTGAATGTTCGACTTAACATTAATAATCTGTGTACTCAAGGGGGTTTGCAATGTTCTCGAACCAACATTTTGATTAATTTGGGGACAAATGTTATGTTTTCGGAGAATTTTGTCTGGAAGTAGGAATAAATACATTCGGTGTTTATTATAAGTTATTCTCGATATAAATAAATCTAATAGGTGGAGGGCTGTATAATTTTCCCGTATATTTCTTTCGGTTTTACAGTAGAAGTATTGTGCGTTGTCAACAGAAATAATGCTTTTTATCTCTGTATATAGTATAATATGTGTATTTTTGCATTTATACAGGTATATGTAGTTGATAGCAGCAAATCGTTCCTAATTGTGCTATTTGAAGTGCATGAAAAAACATTCATTAACAAATCACCGAGAAAAACAAACAAAAATATCAAATCTTCTCACTAAAATGTTGATAAGAGACGTAACTATCATTAATATATGCGAATCTTAACCTAAATTACGATATTCACATACATCGATTCAGTACACATACACGTGTATTTTACAGGCAAAGCATATCCGTACAGTTTTACCCGTATCTCCGTCTCTTTCCTGTTGCTAGAGGTTCATGAAGGACCGGTGGAGTGCAAAGTTTGTCTCTGACCACCGCTGTTTAATTCATAAAGCGGTGGCTATGCAGTCCCACGACGTTACATTACGGAAGACTGATCAACGGCAATACATATTCATAAGTGGCATAATAATTAAGGAATGTCGTTATTTCAGCGCAGTTTATTCAGAGAAAAACCCGGACTAAAATGGTTGTTTTTGATAGTGGGTCACAGATACACATTTATAAACTCTGGCAACAAGATGGTTAGTATTGTAAGTACGAAGTGATGCTGTTATTGCATTAGCAAAACCTTCTGCAAAGACGATCTGAATAATTAAGAGTGCTTAACGTAACAGTGTGTAAAAAGGAGCCGAATGTTGGTGTTTTTATGTCGAGTAGTATATTTCAATGCGAGGAATGGAGAGGCTTTCAAAGTCATTCGTACAGTATTCACGAGAGTTTGATTTGGAACATACATGCGACAGTGCGATTTCAGCAAGATGGCACCACATCACATACTACATGAATGAATACGGACAAACAGCGCGGCTTTTTTCCTGCATTGTCTAACCTCACGGTCTCATAATTTAAACTGGTCTCCTGATTTCTCAGCCCATAACTAATATCTGTGATGTTAATGTAAACAGCCTCTTATTTCAGTCGCGGTTCGCCAATTTCGATGAACTCATGGCCGATATCAGAGAATCGATTCATGGCGTATTATAGCGAGTGAAAGATGATTTCAAGAGAGCGTCATTGCAGAAGGGGAGTATTTACTCTTCTCTGTGTTAAAAGAGTAAAGATTGTATGTATAAGGCATATTTTTTCAATATTTATGTAAAACGTTAATGTGTTGGTATCTTTTTACTCATTCACTCAAACAGAGTTTATTCACAGACTAAAACTGCTAGTCTTCTATGCCGGGCCATGTATATTTTATAACATGATTCAGTTCTCTGGATTTTAGTTGCAACCAGCTGTTTGCAGTGAAAGTTTCAGACAATATTCCACATAGTTGAGCGCAGTTCGCTTCTCTTGAATTCAAGTTTCATTGCCATTAAATGTGAAGTGAAAGTTATTAAAGAAAATCCAATTAAGTCTAGTGTTAACAAAACCGATGCAGGTCGTTCACGGAGACGCAAGGTAAGCCGAGGAAAATGTAATCCTGTGAAGAACAGAAACCTTGAATTAACTCATAATCTTTTAAAATACAAAGTAGAGGCAAAAGTAACAATAATTAATGCTACAAATAAGAATTGCACAAACTATAGAAATATAATTCATTGGTTTATGGCATGCGAAAGCAGAATAGGAGGTAAAGGTCACAAAAATAAAATAATGTATTTCGATGTGTTGATATTCCAGAAAGTATATCACACAGCCGTTATAATACAGGAAACAACATTTTAACACAAATCTAAAAAAAATCACCGTAATACTGGATTGTTTATTGTGAGTGCTCTATAAAATATTTGTAGATGTAAAAAGTTTTTTAAATCGAATAAAATATAGATCGTATGAGATTTAAGGTTATTGCGTCACGTAGTTTGGTAGAAGTTTACCGACGTTTCAGACATGCTCATGCAAAGTCTTATAGAATAAACGAATATTTAGCAAAGTGTTTCTATTAACCCCCTTTTTAACGCTTATTAATACGCTAATGTAGTAGTATATAATGATCCAATTTATTTTCCACTAATGCATGTATTTACCTGCTTTCCATTGAATAGTTCAGTCCAGATTGCATGGATAATTTGAAAATGATTTAGTTGAGGCAGCACGAACTCAAGCAACGTACCTAATTAAATCAATTCGTGGCATTTTATCCAAGCACTCCGGATCGGGCCGTGGGGCTCACTTCAGGTAAATTTAATTAAATCAACAGGTGGGATTTGAGGGAAAGAAGAAATTATAAACGACAGCGAGAAGGAACTGTCGCGTAAGATATGTATTTCCATACTTAGTTCTAGTTCGGCAATATCGTGGTACACAGTGGAGCATTAATGAAATAGCAGAGAGGGAGTTAAGCAGTTAAACACTTTGTGTATAGTTTAATGTGCAGTCTCTGCCTATAACTAAATGGAAGAGCCAACGAGACTCCCCGATGCAGACATTAGCCAGAGGAGCTATTACTTCTATGGCTTTCTGTTCCTCTCACAATGAAACCCCACAATAACCACCCCCGATCATATCGTCTTCTGTGTTTTAATTAAATACCACAACTCTGGAGAAATGTTTTCACACGAATAGTAGGTCTGTCCAGAAACAAAATTTACATTCTATCTTAAATTGCCACGGCACTAATTAATATGCATGTGTTTTTTACTGTATCTCTATAAATCAATTTTATTATTTTCTATATCCTGTGTTTAGTAACTTTAACTGTACAGTTTTACCAATATGATGCGCAGTAACGTGTTATTGTACCGCAGTCTATCTTCATCCAAGCTCACAATGGATCACCTTCCAAACGTTGTACACACTCAGGAGAAATAAGGACAAAAGCTCTTAAGATTTTCCGAGTTTGTTACCTCCACATCTCATATTTATGTATAGTAACGTCATCTCTGCTCACAGAACTCCATTCCTTTGTCGCACGTAGGAGGAGCGGATGTAAAATTCCATGTATTCTTAACCTCTGCGCAAAACTGAGGTGATTTGTCAGAGAAATAGCACCCCACACGGTAGCTGGTTGGGTTGCAGAGCCGGCTAGAACATGACGCCAGAGAGAATGTTCCCTACTGGGAATCGAACATCAGTCGTTTAGCCCACCATTGGTATTAACGGTTTTAAAATTAATATCCAAACCAAGTGCCGCAGAGTTAGCGGCTCATTATTCCTGCCACCTTGGATAGAGAGTTATGAAACATATGTGTTATGCTTTGTTTTATGACGCAATAGGGGAAACTATTTGTATGAGCCCCTTCACGCACAAAATCAATGACAGTATTGAATTCTTTCAAACGTTTCCAGTTGTTGCAGCAGATGCACTACTTGAAATCGGCACGGCTGTAATTTCAGTTGTTTTGTCGCTCGATGAGCACATGTCACAGACAGACACTACTTGCGTCCCGAAATATTGTTGCCAGTCGGCGTAGTGTTCTCTTATTTGGTACTTATTTCTCAGGCTATTTTTCGGATAACTGCTTCACTAACAGTAATATCGATTTCAATGCGAAACAATTTTCGAGAAATATCACTCGTTCTGCTCGCGAGTCTACCATCGTTTGCGCATCTGGTATGAGCATCGGCCTAGCAGCAGGAGTGAGTGTGTCTCGAGTGTTACGGGGCAGGTTGGGAGAGTCAATTACATTGAGTGGACCCGCTTATGATCTAATTTTTGTAGCAAATACGTGATTGTTGCTTGTTAGTGTGAACATGGACATGGGACGTCTCCCTTTTAGAGAACGTACTTGTTATGGTGCACATATTTAAGATGTTGATTATAGAATTTTATACCCTTTAATAAGATAATTACTATACCTTTTATCATGTCAACGAATTAAAATGATTTTCCGTACGTAATTCTCTGCTAGGATGTGAATATCTCAAGCCCGATTAGAAAATGTCGTTGAAAAATATTTTTGTCTTGTGCAGAATCGACCAGTCTGAGTGCCAGGCTTTGGGTGAAGGGGGGGGGGGGTTGGTAGTGACCGCATTATTCAGACGGCGCCTGTGTCATTTCTTGTACAAACAACGCACTCGAGATGAGACAACTCATTGCGTGGAGCACGGAGACGCTGAGAACATTACAGTTCGTAACGTTTTCTCTCCCCGAGTTTAAAAAGCTACTGCCAGTCTAAAGCACTAGTGTAGGCCTATTCATCGGGTCAGATCATAACACTGAAAGGAGAGGAGGGGAGTTTCTAACTGGTTGCTTCTCGAAACAGTGGAGTTGCCATAACCCTTTGAAGCCGAAGTTCATCGGAATAATTTGAATAATTCGATCCTTACCGCAAAGAAAACACAGCACATATCCGTTACAAGGATCAATTTGACATTTGTATGATTTGAGGTTTCACAGCGGTGAGTATGAAGATTTCTGTCTTCTGGGTTGTTGCGCTGTGTAGTCTGGTCGATGTTAACCAACGTTTCAGAGGTCATACTGCCTCCATAATTAGGGCGATGAAGATTTCTGTCTTCTGGGTTGTTGCGCCATGTAGTCTGGTAGATGTTAACCAACGTTTCAGAGGTCATACTGCCTCCGTCATCAGGGCGATGAGTATGAAGATTTCTGTCTTCTGGGTTGTTGCGACGTGTAGTCTGGTCGATGTTAACCAAAGTTTCAGAGGTCATACTGCCTCCGTCATCAGGGCGATGAGTATGAAGATTTCTGTCTTCTGGGTTGTTGCGCTGTGTAGTCTGGTCGATGTTAACCAACGTTTCAGAGGTCATACTACCTCCGCCATCAGGACGATGAGTATGAAGATTTCTGTCTTCTGGGTTGTTGCGCTGTGTAGTCTGGTCGATGTTTACCAACGTTTCAGAGGTCATACTGCCTCCGTCATCAGGGCGATGAGTATGAAGATTTCTGTCTTCTGGGTTGTTGCGCTGTGTAGTCTGGTCGATGTTTAGCAACGTTTCAGAGGTCATACTGCCTCCGTCATCAGGGCGATGAATCTACCAGACTACACAGCGCAACAACACGGAAGACATAAATCTTCAGTTTGCCATTGCCGGTTGAGGAAATAATCACAGTTTATTGTGATAATCATGCGAAACCTATACGCTGTGCACGAAATGTAGAATTACTGATTGCTGCTGTATTTTTGTTGTTCATTTCGAGAATCTATACAAAACAAATAAATATACTGTGAGGAAACATTTTGATTCGTCGAATGTTAAGGGCTTTGTTACGCACAGTTGCTACTTCCCTTCAAAACCTGTAGAGGTTGAATTCTGCGCTTTTGATGCATTGTGTCTCAAAACGCCAGTCCACGTTTATACCATTTGTCGGTCTATGGATTCAATAGGGAGCAAGGAACGTTTAGTAGAACGTAACTACAGATTTGAAAGGGCTTTATTCTACTGCATAAAGTTACTACATCAACCAAATGCTAAATGGTCAGGTACAGTCTTATTACGTGAATTCTAAATGTTGCTTATCACCCTACCTCAATCTCTGGACCCCTGATTATCGATTTCTATCAAACCCAACTCCCCTTCTTAACCTGAGGACGGAAACAGATTTATCTTTCGAAACGTAGTGTTCTTTTAGAAAACCAGACTATTGACAGAGTCGAAGAACATTATAATCCCGACTTTAACACACCATCGTCAGCACGCTTTAAAACTTATTAATACGATTAGTAGTTTTGATATACGTATGAAGTCAGTAGGTGACAAGGCATAGATGGAGTCCCTGAGTATGGTCAAAACTTGCAGGGTAATGACCAGTGTTTAAAGTTTACGTAATTAAATTGTGTTTGATGGTTAAGCATTGGGTTGACATTCCATCTGTAAGAGCTTAGACTGACTGCCAGGTACGAATCCGGGCTGACCGAAGTTGGAAGCTCCCTTGCTGCGTGTGTGGTCTGTGCTGAAGCTCCACGTCGTGAAGACGAAAGACCAAGTGGATTTAAAGTTGCATCCTTACGTGGGCAGTAGATTGATGGGAGTTCAACCCTCATGCTCCAGCCACTCTGCCTCTGAGGAAAGAGTTAAAGAGTGTGTGGTATTTGTGGTGAGGATACTGAATGGGCCTCAGAGTCGGTCTGGACACAGCGGTAGTGAGAAAAATATCTATCCTTACCGGGAACTTTACTGACCGAGCTCTTCCGGCTCGTAACATGTATGCTGTTGTATTACGTTCTTTCGGTAACATAATTCATGAGTATTTTCATGTCTTCTTATAAAATATATAAGTTTTAAATTACCAGTTCACAGTAGTGTATTAAAGATTGACAGTCCCTCATTTGTGAGACTAATCACGTATTTTTCTCCCATGTGAGTTGTCTGTTTCCCCTTATAAGATCTCTTCTCACATTTACCTGTCTCCATTTCACTGGGTCTCGACAGTTCTCTAAAATGGGAAAAGAAATTCAATTTTATATAAGAATTCATGCAAAATTTAGTTTTCAGCAGTTTAATCAAAACTTTTGTTAGTACTGTTATTGTATTAGCCTGTGATTTATACTTGCACAATAAACTTTCGTTTAGGCTTATTGTCCTCACAAATAAATCGAATCGATACTTCACGCGCAAACATCGAGCATAAGTTCGGGAGTGTTTTTACCAGTCCCTGTCTGTGTCTGTCTGCATGTCTGATCTATACACACGTTCATTTCTGTTCGATTCTCTTTGCAAGACATGCAAGACGTGGACGCTTTCGAGCATGCAATTGGTTTTCAGGCCAACATAATGTCCATTTACCGCGCACGATTGGGCGGTTTCATAACATAGCTCGTGTGCCTGACACACATCACTGCGATGGATATGTTGAAACTGCGAGACACGAGTGTCCCTTTTTTATTAAAAAGCTCTGTAACAGGATTTGATAAAATGGAAGGATTACATTGCGGTGGCGCTGGAGTGGTATCGAAAATGAAGGCTTGTTGTTTTGACAAAGGTGCACGACCAACAAGAAAACGTACTCTTCCTCTTGGAAATTTGTGTTTGTTTTCAGACGGACGTCATTGTTTCAGAATATCAGTCACGTTTGAGTAAACAGCTGTGGTCCAACTCATATCGCGTTTTGGAAACAGTTCATGTAACAAGAACCTCAGTCCTGTCTTCTTTTTCACCTCACTTCACTTTTTCCTTATTTGTTACATGGCCATTGTTTCTTGGCACATTCTCTGCTTCTTTTTATGCAATTAATGAGTTCATCGTTGTGATAGAAATAATAAAAGAAGAACAGATAATCGAGGACATAAATTATGGCTCTGAGTTTCTTCAGAATGTTGCAGAAGTTGGATTTACTGACACCTCATTTTACGACAGTAGACCCAATTTGAAAAATATATCCTAAATTATAAAAAGGAATATATATGGAAATATAATGAACATGTTTATGAAGTGGCATTATTGTTTATTAAAATCGAGTGTACATATATTTTATAATAATGCACGCCACACCTGCCGATGGAAGAGATGATAAAAAGGTTAGCTTTTACGAGGGACTAGAACGTAGGTCTATATTCGATCAGTTTCCTAGTAATACGCACGGGTGAAATAAATGTGTAAAGTTTTAGTCGGTAAAACCTATAGAGACGGAAGAGACGTCTTGGAATACTTATATGGTGGGATAATATTAAAGTGAGATAAAGAAGTATAGTGTGAGTGTGTGGGCTGGATCTGTACTTCCACTCCTCCTACGTTTTCATGCGTGGAACTTGATTAAGTACAGAGAACTTTAACTTTATACCACTATTACTTAGATCCTTGATATGTTCCAACACAGAATTAATTGCGATAGTGAATATTGTTGTTAGGCATATGTTTTAGCCTTTTCGTAACAAGAACGAGCTGTCTAATTGGCTTTCTTTCCATGTAATATATTTTAACACTTTAAAGCCATTTCTTAATTTTCAACAGTTTATGTATTTGTGGTTGCTACGGGAACCTATAATTTGACACACTTTATTTTAATTGTTATTGTTGTTTATTTGTGCTGTATTTAACGACGCTGACGATAGCTCTGACTACATAGCGTCGAATATTAGTATACTAAAGGTTAACAATTTTTGAGAGGTTGATGGCTCATCTTAAGTCTTCATCGGGATTTGCACCCTCAGTCCGTGTGTGCTGGCGGCCTAAACCATGTGGTCACTATGATTGGCTGCTTTATTTCCTGGAAATGGAACCTAAACAGTTGTTCAACTAGAACGAAGTACTAGAACGTGGCCACTGGTGAAGGTGTTGTGCTAAGAAGCGTTTAAACACGCCCGCTGTTTCATTTATTGCTGTCATTCCCCATTGCCTCGGCAAATAACCCCCAAAGGTAAATGTGCTCCCATCAACGGACAAACGGTCTCTTACATCCCTGCAATGCACTAGCAAACGCGCAATATAAACATTTTGAACCAATGATATTCCGTAATTCAGAGATGTTAAACCCAACTTCTGAGGCTTTATAGCACTGTGAAAGATATTCTGAAGATGCGTTCAGCTGTCATTAAAGGAAGAAGTAGGTCTTGGCGAGTATTACCATTTCCAGTGCGAGGCCTCACAGTCAATAACTGCACGCACTTCGGAGGGAGGAGACTGGGTCATGACAATTGTTGTACGTGGTAGGCACGGTAATCATTTTGTACAACAATGTCATCTGATAACATGGGTATGACTTTGAAAAGTAGCTTATGATCATTAATCACACCGGCAACAGGCTTTGAATAAGCTACATTATAGTATTATCCTTCTAAATATGATTAATTTGCAACAAATTAATCGAAAGGGTTGATACTAATGCTGGTCGGGAGGACTGTGGTCAAAGTTCAACATATGCGGGTGAAGATGATGATGAAGGCAGTTCAATATACTCAGCTTATGAAACTGCCACGGTTTGAAGTAATTATTTTGTTTGTTGGCTTATATAGTCATTCCCTCTGTTAACGATTTTAAAAGAGTTTTTAAATTACTATATTTTTTATTTCTTAACTACTCGTTCGGTGTAAAAGATGATACGTATTTTGTTGCTGAAGGAGCTACCTCAGAATTCTGGTCCCAAAGAAAATTCTCTTAATGTACTGAAAAAGACACGGTCAAGTTCGCTGTACGTAACCGCAAGAGGAATTTCCCGTAAAAGTGATATGTCAAAAGGTAATTGACGTTCTCTTTCTCAGTTTATACAAAGAAAGAACTCGAGTCACCAAGTCTTCGTCTTCCCAAACTCAGCCGCCAATGACGTGATGACAACAAACAACCAGCATTGGCTTCGTTGCCTCTGAACGCCATTCTGTGATGAATGGAGAGTAAAATATTTATATTTGAGTGATATAAACAATATATATGCATGCTTAATGTATGTAGAACAAAATGTATAGGGAGAAAAATGCGGGTCTTCAAACTTTGGCATTAAAATGTGGCAAAATATAAAGAAATGTAAAAATATGAAACAGCTTTAACATTCCTCGACGATAGAAGTATTATGTTCCATACCAGTTATATTCAACCTTTTTTGTTCGCGTACCCCTAGATATAATTTCTCTTCAACTTTGTACCCCGAAAGTTGTTGGTGTATAATTCAAGTTATACATAGTATATAATCTACATCTAAAATAAATTAATTAAATTACATTACTGATTATTCAGTGTTTATCATAAAATAATATATATATATTTTTTAAATTTTAAGTACCTCCTAAGATGTCTTCGCGTACCCCCGGGGGTACGTGTGCCCCAGGTTGAGTACCGCTGTTCCATATTACTACTAGTGCTCCTCTAGGGACAGGCCTAATCTTACAGTCACAATATTTCTGTAGTCGTGCAATTTTATGATTTTGCTAGCAGAGTGAGCGCAAGATTACGGCAGGAAATTCGACAATTGACCGCATTCACCAGGACTCAAACCCAGGACAGTTTTTTTTCGGGGTTATTGAATTTGTTCTCATTATCTCTCGGAAGAAAGCGCAAATTTTTCTTGGCTCCCTTATGTCTTCTTAGTTTCCGAGCTGTAGGAACCATCCTCATCGAGACTTGAATTCAGGACTCTTTGTCGAAGTTTTGACCTTTCAAAAATGTTTTTTTCCTGTTTCAAGGACAATTTTAAGAAGTCTGGTATTTTTGTTCATAAGTGTGGCCGCGTGTTTTCTGTTTCTGAACGTCCTTCTATACGAGATTTGAGATTTCGAAGGCGATAAAAATGTGGATGCTGACCTTTGGGCCATGACGCCATACAATCTTGAAGATGCGTGCGAATGTTTAGTGGGAACGCATCGCCCCTGTTGTTAAACTGGGAACACGTGGAATGCCTCCTGGTTTCCATTTTTATCCCCAAGGAAACTAAGGAATTTCTGCGTCTGACAATAATAATCCTCACAAATTACACTCATTGGAGTGAGTGGGGCTGCCGGTTACGACAGTTGTTAGCTAGACGTAGTAAGTACAATTTTATGGTCAGTAATGCATACCGTAAGGCCAAGAATTCCTCAACAGCGTTACTGTGGCAACGGTATAATTATTAATGCACAGTCATTACGGATACCGGCTATTGTATTACGAGTGTTTCCAGGTAGTGCAATTGAAATCGAGAAATGATCGTATCCTGTTAGGTTTGTTACAGGAATCTGATTATGTTGTCAGTGATATTCAGTACCAGTCGTCATGGCATATATTACGTCTTATGTCGGTTTGTTACCAGTAACACTGTTATTGACAATTGCTGGTCTTCCGGAGTGCTTGTGTACTATGGCTCCCATTTGTTTTCAGCGTGGGTGAAATTCAGGAAGCATGTGGAGGAGAACTGAAGATTTACAACTCTCATAACGTTATTTCTATATAGGCCCATAGTTTTTTGTGAAATGTTTTCAGCGAGGCACACAATGGAACAAAACCGGTTGGTAGACTAATGTGAGTTGCCAACTAGCCCATTACTCAGCTGGCCATCTCTAGACTGCGACCCTCTGAACATTCGGTGTTGGTATACTTGTTAACGGCGATCAGTGAAAATGCGACTCGGAGACAGAAGTGCATAAAGAGGCTACAAACAATATTCGTAATATTATTTTTAGATAAACACTGTATTTCGAAAGCTTCTTAACAGGAACATTACAGATTTTCATGTGGTCTAATTACAGCAGTAGTAATGACTAATTAATTTTTTCTGGATGGAATATGGGAGATGGGAAATACAGCAAAACAAATATGAAATGATGTTGGCGAGTTTTCACTAACAATCCTTTTTGTCTCAACTAACGGACTCAGAGCAGCAGAGTTCTCTTTGGGATGCTTTTAGTCTCTCAAACGGCAAGGGCATTCTCCGTCTCGTATGAAACACAAGAGTTCTATTGCTCCGTTCAGAAGAGCCCTGTGCTGAAACCAGATCGGCGTAGATTCTTGTCATGTGATCGACTATCAGTATTGATTCTGTACTGAGTGGTGTGGATTGTGCCTTTCATGATTTCTCTTCCTACAAGTTATTTAAATTCAAATGTTCAAGATTTCACTGAAGATTCTAATTCTGAAATAATGTTTCTCAAGACCCTCAACATTATTACGTGTCCGAGTTAACTGTGCAAAAGCAAGTGTGTTTATAGGTGACGAATTCTTATGTTTAGTGACGTGTATAAAATGGCGATTTCTAACATATCTCTTTCGTATGACATCGCTGCGTATATATGAGTGAAATAATTTGTAACCTCTTTTGAAATATATCTCCTGTAGATATATGTATTGTGCAGTAGTATGATTTAATTATTATAAAGAACGTAATAGAACTTTAAAGACCACATCATAACTAATTGTGAAAATATGAAAAATTAAGACTTAAATATGTAAATGATTTGTGTTGCTGTAATGTGTTTATTAACCGTACACAATAGATTAATTTCTGATTTCAATAAATAATATCTTGTTCATAACGCTTCTGTTTTAAAAGGCCAAAATATGATGAGAATTTGAGAAAAGTAAGTAAAGAGTAATTCAACTGAGATATCTGAGTGTAAGCACTCAGGTAAAAAATATTACTTATCTGAATTTTAATGAACATTTTTGTACGTATCATGCTACGGCTGAGAATACCGACTCCAATAGCGACTGTTGCATAATCATATTTGTTCTCAATTTTCTACAGTGTCTATCACTTTTTACCTTGAACTCGTGAATGAAAATGATGACACTGCACACAAGCGTCACTAACCTAACGTAATCCAAGCTAATTAAACTTAATGCAAATCTAGGCTGTTAGTGGTATATGGCGGTCCGTACGAATTTTACAGTTATTATTCTTCTCCTTTAATCGCAAATAATCTGCTGGATTACCTCTATGCTAAACTCTGCTCATATTATTTTACCTGTAGTGATCGTATTACCCAGTACGCTACATTATTTTCTTTTTTTCTAAATTCGGTGGATCTGTTAGCTTCATAGACTGAACTAGAAATCAACCTCACATTTTTATCTAAAGGAATATATGACATTGATATCCAGTATGAATCTGACATTACGAATAACACAAATTCTTTGTTCTGTAAATTAAATTACGAGCGAAGCGAAAATAGAATTTGCGTAAACACTAGCGTTTCAACATATGTTTCTGAAAAATTAAGCAGGAAATACAACAGCATTCATTTCCACCTCAGCCCTAACGGTTGATCGGAGCCAGCAGCACGAACGCTGTTCCGTAAATTCCACTAGGTCACGGATACACGAACAACCAAATGTGCTCTAAGTGCTATATTTGTCTAAATTTCCGTAATGACGACTGCACACATTTTGAAGATTAAACAGCGTCGTTAATTTACTTAGGACCAAGATATAAATCAGTGCTACTGCTCTCTATATAAAAGCTATTATGTACATGTAGAGAAGATGTTAAATAACTCATAGAACGTATGATTTGAGGTTTTCACAGCGGTGAGTATGATTGCTGTCTTCTGGGTTGTTGCGCTGTGTAGTCTGGTCGATGTTTCAGAGGTCATACTGCCTCCGTCATCAGGGCGATGAATCTACCAGACTACACAGCGCAACAACCCAAAAGACAGAAATCTTCAACTCATAGAACGTCTGCGGTCCATCGACCGCCGTCTGTTGTAATCAGCGAAGACCCAAATAATTCAAGGAAATTATGCAAATTTCTTGCCCGTGGGAAATATCTGGGACAGGCACGTCTTATTCAGCGTCTACTAAGAGTTGCTTACGAAGGAGGTGACTGTTCCAGGCGCCATAACAAGGGTGCGAAAAATCATAACCATTTACTTTTACAAATTTCTGACTTAGGCTTGTGTTGTATTTTTCATTTCTCTATTTTCTCACAAGTACATACAGATGTAAATTTTATTGAAGCACGTTTTAACGTTAGGCCCACTTAGTTGAAATGTAAACCAGTTATATACAATTAGGTGTTTGACGAGAATTTGTAATTTAAAATTTATAAAAATCTGAACATTTGGGACCGCATGTCGTGCATAATTCGAGAACTGAATCAAGTTTCACAGAACATTGAAGAATACAGCGATATTCTGATCTAGAGAAATCAATCGATAAACGGGGTGTCGTGGTTTTTGTTAGTTAAACTTCAGATTTTGATTGAAGTTTTGTTGTTATTTTTTAAGTTTTACATGAAATAATTAAAATTAAAAAAGCAGTTCATTCAACCAACATAAATTGACTTTGTGCTCTTTGTACAAGTTAAATGAAGGACATACATTTCCTTACTCCCTTTTCTATGTATCTCCTATCCTTCCGAATTTTACCCCACGTTCTATATACTCTGTACTTAACTGTACCGCCCACAACTGTATGTGTGTCAGGGGAAACCACTTTGCTTCGCATTAATATGCGAACTGTGCATCAAAGGTCTTTGTTATATTTTGTTCTAACAAAATACGAAATAAGCACGAATAGCATACGAAATGTTCAGGAATGGGCCTTATTCATAAACTTTTTACCACATTTGTTTACCACTGCTCCTAAAAGGCTAACATGGGAGTTAATGAATATCAGCAATGTGTGTGACCACTGTTTATTAACATGTTTCCTTGTGGAAATGTACCTTCGCTCGTCGCATTATTTAGCTCGTCTGTATACCACTTCCGAACAACCATTTGGTTGTTATGTCTGAAAAACAAAACTCCTTTCATAATTACAAGCATTTTCGCTTTTGGAGACATAGTAACGTTTTCGTGCATGTTTGCAAGCTATGTTATGTTGATCATTGCGTTTTTATAATGCAAAGCCATCTATACAAATGTATCAGAAAACTAGTTAACACTCTGTGATGGATGAATAATAATCTGTGTTACCACAAACTGAAGGCTTTAAAGCAACGCCACAGAAACGAACCATCATTTTAAAAGTTTACTCGCTTAGGTCTAAATGTGCGTTCTTTGAGGCGGTGGGTTGTAAAATAAGGTATGAAAGCTTGGCCACATCGTATTTTGGACCTTATTCTGCTAGATGTTTTACACGTGTGACTACATAAATAAACTGTTATCGAATAAGGAAATCTAACAATTTTAAGAGTAGAATCAGCGATGCGGATGTGGCAGAAATCAGAGTAATGGCGAGACGTGTGCAGAGCAAATGGTGTGCCTCACATTGAAATTCACCATAATATAAGTAAATGTTCCCACTTTGTCTTACTTTACGTGTTTTATTCATGTTTTTATCATAATCTACTACAAAATAGCAACGTTTAGAAACTCCTTAATTTCTTGGACACGTTGGTTATAATATATTCTCAACATTTACTTAAATTAATTTTAGTTCAGTACTGATTATATTTCTTAAGTTGTGAACTTATAAAATTCAGTGTATGTGAAACAAATGGACAAGAAAATTGGAAGTCCCAGGTACTGAAATGAATCCAGGAACAACAATTACTGTAAGTTCTGCAGGACATATCAGTATGCAATCTGAAGTAGCTGTTCTGTAAGATGAGAGTAAACTGTTGTTTTTCTTCATCCACAGAAACTTCACCGCTCCTAATTGCCTCTTTTTTAACATCCCATTGTCTAGGGCTGTTATTGGCCGAAGGCCAGAACGCAACGTGACGCAAAGACATTGGTTCTAAAACTAGCTAGCAGACTTTTTTGTAGAACGAAAGTTTTCTTTTGTGGTTTCGCTTTAGTGATAACGAGAAATGCAGAAAGGAAAACTTTTTAAAAGTAATTTTTGTAGAAGCTTCTCTTTTCTGAAACAACTTCTGCGACCTTGAACTTGTGACTAACTTCGGTTGCACAATTTGAAAATTTGAAAGAAGGTATTGACTTGTGATTGAAATTAATGTCTCACACAAAACGTGGCTGGCAAGTAGTTACATGAGTGAATTAGGTTTGGTTTTAGCCAATATCTTGTATGAACAGCTCTTAGCAGGAAGAGTCAGCACCATCAGCTACAGTTATTCAAAAGTATTCTCAACTATGCAACTACGCATGTGAGGGCCTACAAAGCCGTGTTAAGGGAAATTATGAGACTTACGGCAAGTCTGCATAAAGGAAATCAACATTAATTCTAATTCAGTTCTATTAGCTTCGTGAAGTACAACTTACACTCCATGGAAGAGGCTGCCTTACGTACATATTTGCACTTATAGTTTTGTGGCCACCGTGAAACATTAAACTGACTTACAAGTAAAACAATTTACTTGGTAACTACTTATCTACCTTTGTTACTCAATGAGGCAGAGTCCTTGGGAAACTGACAGTCTCTCTGCTGGGCAAGAAATCCCATGTCTTCATGGAACATGATGTTTTATTGCCATGTTAAAAATAGCCCACCGATGTGCCCCATTATAATTTGAGTCCATTATACAGCGTACAGTACGTTGCTTTCGTATCCGTTTTAATATTACCGTATCAATTAATTTTAGGTCTCCCAAACGGCCTCGTCTCCATCTTAGTGTTTTTATCTCATTTACGGCTAAATGTCCCAAGTTGGCACACCTCTTGAGGTTATTAGACCAATATTTGTGCTACATATTTCGCCCATCGTCATGCTTTACTTAACTATCTTCACAATATTAAATGAAGAATACAATTTATGGAGTTTCTTATCATGCAATTTTCCACGCCCCCCAGACACTTCTTTATACGTTCATATTTCTCAGAAACCCTCTAAATTTGTCAGATGTGCCGTAAATGTTCTGCAACATCTCCGGGCTCTTTGGAGTACACTGACATTCCAACGGTGTTCTTCAGGCCATATCATGTGGGCCATTCTTGGAGTAATGTGTTCCGAGGTCATTGTTGTTTAGCTGTGCTCAAACAGTGACCCCCTATATTATTTATTTAGTGTTCTGTCTGATGACAGGTCCATATGAACAGGATCCTTCCATCCTTTTCTCGGACTGGGACCTGTTCATATACGTTCTTGGCAGATGATCCAGAAGTGGTTTGCCATTGTCTTCTTCTGTGTGTGAATGGAGTAATTGTTGGGATGCCACGGAGAAACCGGGGAAGCCCCCGGAGGAAAACGCCAATAATAGGACGTAAATGGAAGTGGGATGGACAGTGGAGACGTTTCGGTTTGAATATTTCTTCGGAGTCAGCAGTCACATGAACGGACAAACATGATGCGAGGTTTATCTTTCCTTACAAAGGAACGCAAGTAGATTGAACAATATTTTAGCAGTAATATCCTGACCAGTGCTGAATTACTGTAGTGTCCCTTATCGACGCTTCGTAGATCTATCAACACCCCCGGGTAGAAGGAGGTTCTAGTGGCGGCTCTCAGAGGTACAGAAGTTTAGTAAGAGATGCAACGTAAATTAAGCTGTATAAGCACAGCCTTCTTACTGAATTATTGAGCACTGAAATCACATTTAAATCAGCCAGCCAATCAATGACCAACCCGCAAATTCGCCCTCTCATTCAAGGGTTAAAACTTAGACTTGTCAGAGGTTTAAGTGTCTCACGGTGGTGAATCTGCCGATGGTGGCTTTCTGATTCTTCGTATCCACGTACAAGACTACGACATTAATTCCATCCAGTCCCTTGGAGAATACTGTCCTAGTTTCGAGGTGCTTCAGTTAGCAGGGCGTTCTTTTCTCTCTGTATCCTCCTATAAATTAAAGGCACTTTAGTCAAGCTCAGACACTGTGTATTGGTTTGTAACTTATGTTTTTGGAACACTGCCACATTCGTCATGAATGAAGTCGGAAAATTTCATGTTAAATAAAAGAAAATTTATATCCTTTTATTGTCCTAGTGAGAATTTCGCTTTTAGTTCTATTGTCTTTACTTCTGTGGCATCTTTGTGTGTCTGACGCGCGTACTCGCCACAGGCCGCTTCCTCTGTCCCTCTTTCAATTGTGCGTGGTTCCGTGTGTGGTTGCCTAGTGATGCAAATACACAGCGCTCTGCAATTTGTACCAAGTCCGTTTCACAACAGTCTCTTCCGCACTGATGCTTCCTCTGTTATCTTGTCATCTGCACATCAGATCTTCTCCTCTTCTTTATCCACTCCTCTTCTTATCATCGACCTGTGAGTTGAACCCTGTTTTGACCAGATTATTCACTGATTCATATTTAATAATTAATACTGATTCGAAATAAGCCAGAGGGCCAAGCTCGTTTTGCGATTTCCTGTTACTTTTGCAATAAACGTAAGTATTTAATGCCTGTAATATCTTACACCGAACCTTTTTTGTGGTATTCACGACTTCAACGCACATAACATAACGTAACATTCTGAAATTCAACTTAGTTTTATTACGTCAACTTGTTTCGTAACACACAATTTCAATATCAATAAAACTCTGGAGTATAAAATTATACCCAATCGGTGAATCTTATATTCCATTTAGCTTTATTCCCTAAATAATGTATTGATGTTTTCAATCATTTGTTTATGTGAAATACTATGATATATTGTTATAGATTAGTACAGGCTGTTTGAAACACGCTGCATCTGACACATAAAAGAGCCACTTTTTTCTGGGTGGTTACATTATTTTGTTTAGCTGCTTTGATGTACACAACGCGTTAAATGTTTCTCGCTGCACAGAGACACTGGACATCATGGCGTTTACAGATTACAGTAAATAGCCGGGAGCAACAGCACCTCGTCAGCGTAGGAATTTGCATTCAACGAGTCCTCACTGCGTCCTTCGCAGTTTCAAATTAGATCGCTTAATCGCTCTGCTCCTGACGACTTAATGTCTTAATTCGCTCATGAATAAAATGGTATTTCTCCACATTTAAGTATTTATTGGTCATTTTATCTTATTTTGGTAAGGTAATAAGAAGTAAGAACGCGGACTGGTGCAGGATAAGGAGAAATGTGAAAACGCTAGTAAACTACCGGATTCCATAAATGGCGGGAAATGTCTTGATCAGCTGAACAACAATTATTTTTTTCAGGAAGGGCTTTGCTGTATGGAAGTATTTCTTACATGAATGTGCAGATCTGTCAGTAAATATTTTGAAGTGTCGAAAATGTCTTTTCACGTAAAACGAAATTTAACTTTGAGGTAAACAGAAGTATAAATCAAGGAAGGGAAAACCGAGTTCATGTAAAATAGAGCTAATGATTCGCTGTTTATGTACGTTTAAAGTTGTTTGGACAACTTCAGCTTGCTTTGTTACGGTTGACTCTAACAAATAATTAGCTACTTGAAACGAAGTTGAAGGTCTAACTTTACCAAACACTTCAGATTTATACATATTCTTGGTAATACTTGGCGCACGGCAAGATGTATATCTGAGTAAGGTTTAATTTTTTAATTTGTAATGCTTTTCATTATGTATGGTCTTTGCAGTAGTGCTGTAGTCAACAACAAATTTGTATAGACCCTATTGAATAAATCTGAATAAAGGCTCGTATTTCTGAATGAACGCTACAAAAGAACGAAGAAAGAAAGGCTTAACACGTTTCATAACTCTGCGTTCTCCAGGTTTATTACATCTTTGTTCTCGTTTCATCACATAAATTTAACGCAGTAAATAGCATGCCACGAATTGACATGCCATTAATACAGAAAGAACACTCCATATGAATAAATTATCTATCAAATAAAATACCAACTTTATTGAAGATCAACATTTTAAAATAAACTTTTTATCTAGTTAGTGTTAACAGGCTAAAATAGTAAAGTTGTCCAGCTATACGCCATGTAGGCGCTTGGGGGAGAGGAGTATAGCTCTTACTCATTCTTAACCACGACACTAGATAGGATGAATGGTCAGCTTCACGCCCCGGCCGCGCTCTACCCCCGGGAAAGTACCCCGGTACCCACTGGACAAGAGCCGGTTTGGACGCAGAGGATAGAGAAAAAAAAAATCGAACCCCAGTCGTCTATTACGTAGTCAGTTCATTCTGCAGGATTTTGGTAAAAATAACTTTTGCGTAATTGTTAGTGTTAGTTATCCAGAGCGTACATGCAGGCCGGCGGACGGACGGATAGATACGACGAAGGAACGGGCACCGACGCACCGTTACGAAACTCACATGAAATGAATGAGAACTTCTTATTTCATTTACCACGCTTTTTGTTTGCACTCCAGTGCGAATTACTTTAGATTGTCGGCATGAAATTGTATTTGTGAAGCGTATGTGAGAGAAATTGCGCTGTGTCTAATAAGAGACCTTTTCACAGAAATGTTCATCTGTGAGGCCATTGATACTGGCAGACATGATGAAGAACTTTGCTGCTTCTGCGGTTGGGCGACTACTAGTGGGTCTAATTAGTCACTCTGTGAGAACCACAACCGCAACAATTATGACTACCATGACATTGTTCTTGAGGACACAAACACACACACGCTGATATTATGACATTTCTGAAAACAGGTTGGAATTTAAGTTTGAAATCTGGTTTCAAGAGCTAGAAATAAACGCGTATTAAAACGCTTTATTGTTCAGTTAATATTCACTACTTTCTTATTAATATCTCTGTTTTGAGAGATAAGAGAACATAATTCGATTATTATGATGACAGTTATTTTTGGAACACTATGAATGTAGGCCTGCATGAATACAAAATTACTTTAAATTTTTTTAGAATAGAACTTGTAGTCCAAATTCTTTGTTATGGTGTGTTTTAAGTCTCGACACTGGACTACGTCATGTGCCCATTGAAATATGTGAGTCTCTCCCATAAAGAATGTCTGTAGAAAAAAGCGGCGTAATAGTGTTTCATAATGCTACCGAGATCAGGGATTTTAAGTGGTAATTGTAATTATGATAATGGTAATTCCCGTAAGATTAATTTCTTTAACTTCTCTCATACTTGATGCTATAGTACCTAAAGGTAATGCACCACGACATTGTGCTATATCTTGACTCTGTTGTTTTCGTCCAAAATGTGTACCATGTCAGAAACTAGACAGTGTGAGTGAACTTTTAATTATCCTGACGTCTGCTTTCTAAGAGGCAAGATGAGTGTAATTTTTCTGTAAATGCTTATATTTAGATATTAATTATTTTAATACAAACGTATTTATAATGTCATATTAATGATAATAATTAAACATATTAATGTGACTTTGAAATATGCAACAGTAATATTAATTAACAATGTACTGAGTTTTTGTTTGATGTTAACTTGACTGTACTTTAACATATATACTGATATATACATATATTTATTTTGAATTAATGGATAAGTAGACGGAAGTAATTTTGAACGAAATATCCGTCATGATCACCGGTCTCTGAGCAGAGATTCGAATTTGTGATCTGTCGAAAACGAAGCACACGTTCGTACCATTTAATCTTGTATTTTGTTTTCCTGGTTGAGCGGTGTTGTTTAATTTTGCAAGATTGTTTCTTTTGAAGAGTTGTCAATGGATGTACAAGCGTGTAGGCTGGCAACACTTTTTCCATCCTCTTCCTTTACACAGAAATTGGAGTTTTTTCTTAATGCAAATTTTAGACCTGGAATTTGAATGGTGTAACGTTTCTAGCAGCGTTAAGCACAAACGACGTACAATTTTCTGTGTTAAAGAATTCATTTAGAAGCCTGAGAAAGAAGTGATAGATCGTATGTCCGGCTTTCTTGAAATACCGTTATAAATAAATGCCTATTTGCGAAAAGGTGGCATTTAGGAATACTTACTTCTGAGGCAAAAAATGACGCTTCAGAATCGTTTGTTATTAAAAACAAAATTTTGCCGAAAGACATGTCCTCATAGGACAAGACACACTGCATAGTCATTGCATATAAGTACAGTGTTTAATTCAATACTTTGATTGCAATGTCTGTTTATATGAACTAGTGCAATGTATTTTGTCTTCATATGTGCTGGTTATATGCCTGTTTTTTTTCTTTCTTAAAGTAAACTGTAGTAAAATAATAATGTGTCTTGTTTTATGAACATGTATTTCAGTCGACAAATTTTCAATATCACTGCCGTGATCCCGCGTAGTGTCCGTGTTATGTCATGCACGAATGTTGAGTAACGAGAACTCGGTGGATGTAAATCGTCTGTGCGTTGTAAAATCGGTAATTTACGTCTAGCAAATCGGCGAATGAAGAAATACCACAAAAGAAGTTGATGAAATATTCTCGGGCTACAAGCTGCGAAGGCTTCACATCATACTACAAAAGAATCTTATTTTCAGTAATTGTACCAAGATTTTAATTACAAAGTGTATTTCTGTAAACCTCTTAGTGTAGTTTATCCATTTAATTCTGTTATCGTTTTGAGTTCTCCATATAAAATACCGTGTCCGTCAAACACCGTCTTTTCGCGAACCACAACCAAAACCACTATCTCTAATGAAGCTATTATTCTCTTGCTACAGACACTGTACATATGACTAGAAATCCACCATTCCCTTCACTAATCCCGCTTATATCTTACCGATGTTGTTTTTACATTTACATCTGTCTTTACTCAAATATTCCCCTGTATTCCAAAATTCTACATTAGTACAGTTTATAATTTTTATGAGCTACTTCGTCGTTAATAAGAAGCTATTTCACACAAAAGAATTGTTTAATCCTCGTCACGAAACATTTTAATAAAAGATGTAAAAACGTCATCTTCTCCTCTGCCTAGAGTGTCACTCTTTTTTCGAAAGCCGTTCCTCGTCCCTCTCACCTTCTAAGTACAAACCTTAAACCATGCTGACCCACTTCTGCCATTTGCTTTACAGCAACCTGTTTATGCTTTCCCTACTAACACAAATTTTGTATTACAGTAGAATATTAATGATCTCTTATCCCTTGTGTCTGCAAAAAGATGACATTCTGTGTTCATTGCATCTTTCCTTTCATTTTCAAATTCCACCGCCCTTTGGGTCAAACCAAATATATCCCAGTTATCTTTTGCTTAATTCTACTCTCAGTTTTGTAGCGTAGTGCTATCAGCGTTATCAATAAAGGGTTGTTGTTTAACAGAATGGACTGGAATGCGATTCTAAACTTTCTTAATGTTTACCATACAAAATGAAGATTGGTCTGCTGTATATAATTCCCCTGATTACACAAAATTTAGGAATGGACTTACCAGAGACTAGTTCCCACCGGCATTCAAACTAGATAAATCAGATATTATACGATGATGCTTAGACCACTAAGTGAGAGTTAATCCTACCTAGTACCTCTTACACAACCGGCACTGCTATTGCGCTGGAGAAGTTGACGTCACAGAAAGGCGTTAAGGGACAAACTTTACCGCTTATTTTAAAGTTATAATTAATTAACAAGAAGTGATATTATTTCAACCAGGCCTAATCTCAATAGATCCGTGATTTAGGGAGCTCTTTGTCTTACGTAGGTTTGCATTCCGTCTAGGGCATTGCTTTTCGTTCAAGTTTTAAATGACATAATCAAAACTATTCCTAAAACTTTCTCCTCTCATTAGGGAGCTCTGCCTTCAGTTACTTTTCTCGTGCTAAACAAAATACAGTTTCAGGTTTGTTCTCAAGAGTGTACGAAGTAGAGATATCCTTAAAAAACACCCTGGAAAAGAATTGTCTTTGCGGACATAAATCCAAATTTTAAGAAGTGCATGATAGTGCTCATTTGAAATCAACACTCAGATGCATTCTCAGCCATGTTATGAGACATTACTGTCGCCCGTTTGCTTTTCTTATACAAGGACATTGAAGTACGTGCAAGTATGTGATTGAAGGTAATTTCATTTTTACAATATGCTATGGAACGTTAAAAATCCTAAAATTGTAATAGGACTATCAACATTTGTGTTCTGTACATTTGATATTTCAGTGAAATGAATATTAAACGAATTTTGTTTTACATAGGTCTGAGTTAAAAGCAGCTTTCAAAACTACTTTTTGCTGTGAAATTCAATATTACAGTGCCATTTGCTGTGATGATATTCTGGTTTAAGCCATTCATAAACGAATAGTAAATTCGACTTTAAAAATTTATATTTATATGAGTTGATTAATTATAGAGCCATATTTTTTTAATGAATGCGCATTGTACTCCTACATGCAGATTATGTCATTCCATAGCTTGAATCTCCGTAGTGATTATAACGTCATTGAACACACTGACAATCTGATTACTGTAGCAGATATTGCTTGCTGCTCTGTAACAAATGACTGTAAACCCTGATAAGCTGCATCATGTTTCCAGCGTGGGGTCCGCTTGACATTGGCAACCGAAAAGTCAGTTCTTAAAATATGTAAGCATTTAAGAAATATGGGAGGTGTATAGAATCCTGAAATTTGTGTTAAGGGCTTCTATGAGGTAGTGTTGGAACTGTGAAAACAGAGAAGTTATGATTGGCTGGACATGTGACTTAATGGGGGAAAACAAACTTTTTTAAGATTTCCGTCTTCTGGGTTGTTGCGCTGTGTAGTCTGGTCGATGTTAACCAACGTTTCAGTGGTCATACTGCCTCCGTCATCAGGGCGATGAGTATGAAGATTTCTGTCTTCTGGGTTGTTGCGCTGTGTAGTCTGGTCGATGTTAACCAACGTTTCAGAGGTCATACTGCCTCCGTCATCAGGGCGATGAGTATGAAGATTTCCGTCTTCTGGGTTGTTGCGCTGTGTAGTCTGGTCGATGTTAACCAACGTTTCAGTGGTCATACTGCCTCCGTTATCAGGGCGATGAGTATGAAGATTTCTGTCTTCTGGGTTGTTGCGCTGTGTGGTCTGGTCGATGTTTACCAACGTTTCAGAGGTCATACTGCCTCCATCATCAGGGCGGTGAGTATGAAGATTTCTGTCTTCTGGGTTGTTGCGCTGTGTAGTCTGGTCGATGTTAACCAACGTTTCAGAGGTCATTCTGCCTCCGTCATCAGGGTGATGAGTATGAAGATTTCTGTCTTCTAGGTTGTTGCGCCGTGTAGTCTGGTCGATGTTAACCAACGTTTCAGAGGTCATACTGCCTCCGTCATCAGGGCGATGAGTATGAAGATTTCTGTCTTCTAGGTTGTTGCGCCGTGTAGTCTGGTCGATGTTAACCAACGTTTCAGAGGTCATACTGCCTCCGTCATCAGGGCGATGAGTATGAAGATTTCTGTCTTCTGGGTTGTTGCGCTGTGTAGTCTGGTCGATGTTAACCAACGTTTCAGAGGTCATACTGCCTCCGTCATCAGGGTGATGAGTATGAAGATTTCTGTCTTCTGGGTTGTTGCGCTGTGTAGTCTGGTCGATGTTAACCAACGTTTCTGAGGTCATACTGCCTCCGTTATCAGGGCGTCATCGCCTCCGAAACGTTGGTTAACATCGACCAGACTACACAGCGCAACAACCCAGAAGACAGAAATCTTCATACTCACCGCTGTGAAAACCTCAAATCTTACATACTTTTTTAAGTAATTCCGATTAGAAAACCTCAAGGTAAGTGGCCATTCGAAAGACCGAGAACATAAGAATATGTGCATTAACATATACTGAATAAATTCTATGTGAAGACAGGATGTGGTTGAAGATAGTAGATATTGGATAATTTGGATTTTAAAATTATGAAGTGAATGCAAGTAAGTGGGTCACGGAAATCGTTATTCACAATATTAATGACGACACAAATAAAAATAATGACGGTAACTGTGGAAAGTGTGTGAATTCTATAAATTCGATATAACGAAATCAAGGTAAATTACTTGTCATTAATTACGTTATATGTTGTATATCGAATTCAGTTATGATACTTCGGGAAGGAGCGACAGCTGATTCATTCAGTGTTCTACCCTCGTATTGCCCTGGAGTGAGTGAGGAATACTAAGGCAAACGGTGCTTTACTAAAGCCTCAAAAAAGAAAATACCGAATATAAGACAGATTTATTATCAAAACAATAATCTGATCGGTTATTACTCCGATGTTACGGAATCTACACAAGTTACATAGCATGAAAAACTCCGAACAGGCTTCAAAACCTTTACTCTAGAAACAAGGTTCGTAGTGCAGTAGTATATATAATCTGTCCCAGTATTAACGGGGGTCAGCGTTGTGTATCAGTCTGAATAGAAACCCCATTATAAGTAGTAATGCATTTTCCCGCCCCAGTATTAGCTCGTTCGATAATATTGGAAAGAGGTGTGTAGATAATGGCTACGAAGCATGACACATATTGCCATTGTGTTTCGAACCAAGTCACGTTGTTTGGTTCGAGCAAGGATGCTCTAGAATATTTTACACTGCGTCATTAAAAAGCAATTTGAAAAGTGTAAATAGAAAAATGTGGTAATTTCAGCTTCAGGATCTATGACACAGCGTGTCTGGCTTTATAATTTAATACCACGCGGGACTTGGGGGAGGAAGTATTTAGACTGAATTATACTCTGAAGATAAAATTAACTAGCCTGAAAATTGAAATTTTATAAAGTCCCTGAAATAGGCTATACGTAATAATGAGTCAATCTCTATCGATTCGTCATAACACGATAGCTCACTGGTAGTGTACTGGTCTTACACGCACAGAATCGCAGATCGAATCGTGGTAAAATGAAATTGTCTGCTTTCTTGCGCCCTCTATCAACGTAATTAGAGTTGGTGAGGTAAATAAGAAACAAGATCAATAATAATAACAACTGAAACAGATGCACCTGTCACTTTTTAAAATAATACTCGATGACTTGTCTTCAGTGTACACGAAAAACTACCCTGCCGAAAACGGTTATGCACGGGTCACTTCACACCAACAGAAAGGCTTTGGCGCAGCACTCGTATGACTTGAAATGTCATGAGATATATTATGGGCCTACAGCTTTCATAATACTTATGCCAGATTGGTGTTATAATCATTGAAACAAGGTAATGACCACCAATCTAGGCAGACATAAAACTATCTGAAATTAAAGGTCCTCGTGGCGTTGAAGATGTCCATTCTTATTTACTGCGTTAAGATGAAGGCGATACCCGCCTCCGAAACATGGTTGTCACAAGACTACACTGGGCCACAAGCCACAAGACCGCAATCGACACAGCCCTAACACGTGAGGAAACTTTGCAGTAATTTGATTACGCGACACTTTAATTGGCATGAGAACAGCACTCAGACCTGTTATGTCTGTTCAGTTTGCACCGAACTGGTGACTGTTACTCATGTTTCGTATTATTAACTGGTTCGTACACGTCGCCTTGTTCTCTCCAGTTTGTAGTTGTCCACTGAACACGCCTTGTAATTTACAGTTACCACCGAAAGCATTCTGTAATGGCTGGACATAGAGTAGGAGCTTTGCATTATTATCCCATTGCATGTCGTAAATTTTGTTGTTAGTTGTATATTTACTGTCTGTAATTATCCCTTGTGTTTTAGGTTCATCCCATTTAATGCATCAGACATATTTATTTATGGCTGCGCTTAAAAGTATATTTAGAGCGTCAGTTTTAAGATTCTAACGGTGGGGAGTACTGTCTGTCTGAGCGGAGAACTGATTCGACCTTCAAACAGACGTACTCTTCGGATTGCTATCTCCCTAAGGTCCATCATAACGTTATACTCCCATCTAAGTCTAGGTCTTCCTACCAGTCTTCTCCCTTCCAATACCCTGTAAACACCCCTCCCCTCCCCATTCGTGCCGCATGTCCTGCCCACCTCATCATCCTCGATTTAATGACCCTAACAATATCAGGTGAGGAGTACAGGCCGTGAAGCTCATCATTATGCACTTTTCTCCACGATGCGTCTCCCTTCCTTTTAGGTCAAGGTTGTAACACTAGATGAGAAATAAAGAGTATAGATTACCTGCGCGGCGGAGTGTGTACAGCAGCAATTGGCCTAAAATTCCGTTTATATTTTGTTTTAAAGCCCATATTTCCTTTAAAAAAATTCTTCACTGCTTTACTTCTCGATAATATTTTATCATATTCCACAGTTTAGTCATATTTATGATTGTTTGTTTCTTTACCTTGACTTTTCACGACCGCGTTCCCGCATCTCCATTAATTCCATGCAAGATTAATTTTTGTCCAACGCAGATTTACCGGACGCTCTGCTTTCGAGGAACAACTCCCAAGCGTGTAGCGAGGTTTTCCTGTAGTGAATCTCATCATGCTGCTCGCTGTTTGAATTCTGTACAGTGAAGGATCAGGTGCACGATTTAAAGCTAAATTCCAAGGACCGCCATGTACTTCATATGTGCATAGTTGGGCAAAGCTGTGGACCTGGAAGGGAATAAAACTATCTGAGTGTTTTAGAACGTTGTTGAGGAAGACATGTTGACTTCAGTGGGATGAAATGATAGAGACATGCAGAGAAGCATATAGTTAGATGCTTTAAAATTGTTTAACACTGTTAAAGCCAATAATGAGATGCGCAATGCATGTAGAACATATGATTAAAGCAATAAATGCAGTTTTATTTTCTTAACAGAGCTGTGAAAATATTATACCCAAACAAATATTGTCCTTGAAAACAAAACCGTAGAAAAAGTGCCACATTTTAATTTTCTCAGGTGTGATATATCATTAGATTATGTAGAAGTACAAATGCATAAAGAGTAATAAATGTGCGAAACTTAAAAGATGCCAAGAGATAAAGCAAGCAAAAGAACATAAATTAGATTTTATATGCTACTGGAAGTCTGTACCCTACATAATAGAAACGAAATCTTGGTTTCAATAAAAAGAGACTAAGGCAGGCTAAAGTCTACAAAAATAGAGCTCTGAAGCACCACGGGATAAAGTCGACAAAGTTTGCGTATGATAAAAATGATTGATTGTATAAGAGAAATCGTAAACATATTTCCTGTTGTGAGGGACAAAGTGCATTCAAACAGACAAAAATGAACAGAACACCTTAATAGAATGCCGGAAGATATATTATGGAAGCCTTTCTCTCAATTAATGTCCTCAGAAACAAGAGATATTGGCAGATGTCTCAAAGAGTTTATTGAAGACGGAACGGATTTGTACTCTGTCATTGAAAGACAAAAAGTAGGGAACTTAAACGGTTTAAATTGATGAACTTTCTGTTCCATAAAAACATAGACAGTTTTGGCTCTTCTAATAATTAAGAGCCGTTTAAGTAGACCCTGCGGGTTTTATTTCGTATATGTCTTAGAAAAATGACTATACTTTAGATTTCACGAAAGAGGAATACTTTTTACAGAGAAAATTAATTCACGAAACCAAATGAATGATATTTATGTGTTTATCTCTGTCTGCTTGTCGAGTACCTTCAAAACTAATATTAATATTGTAGGCTTTATTCTCGTGCCTTGCAATTCAAGCGATTGGCTGCAGGAGTAATGAGGTCATTGATTGAAGGAATAATAAATCGATAATTAGTGCGTAGCGACCATAAAATGAAGTGCGACGGCCAGACAGCATGCTTCATTATGGGTATAAAATTCACTGAAGTGTAATTACAAAAATACTTCATAATCACACTGGAGATACTTACATGGCTGAGTGCAGAGGGAAACCAAGTGCTGAAATTCCACAGCCGTATCTCTTTTGGTTTTCATGTGCGTTCGTTGTAGCTGAAATGAAATAAGAACAGAGATAAAAAGTAATTATTTCCTCGCGTAGATTTTCTTCTTGGGTATTACCGGGTTCCCGATCACAACCTATGGACTCCGAGCAGCTGCAGCGTGGGTTCTTTATCAGAAACTAGCAAATTTCCTGTTTGTGTCCGACCTTTTCTTATTTTAAACGTCACTGAAGTAATACAACTGATTATTTATTATGAGCATATTATGAATGCATATTTACATTGCCGTAGACCAGTGTTGTATTATTTATCGCTGTGCGTCGACATACTGATGGGTTTATTAATTAAACTGTTATCAGACAACGATGAACATATATCGAATTTTCACAGTAAAATAGGCTATGATCTTCTATCAATCTGGCCAGTGACAGAAAGAAACAGAGAGTGAAACCAATACATAAATTATTTTTATGAATACGCGAGTTTACAAGCATTGTTCTTGGACACTGCAGATACAGTGATACGAGATGATGCTGAAATATGTGTTGTACGTGATTAAGGCTTTATTATCTGAAATGTTTAAAGAGGTATTATCCAGTTGCTCGGCCATACAGGTGTGACATGCCAGACATGTCGGATCGTTGTATGACGAAGTTAGTTTTGGTATTAATGTATGTAATGGACTTAATGGTCAGTCATTCCACATTTTGTAAGTCGTGTCCTTCACTTAATGCCCTCTTTCTCGATGCTTTTATAAATATTTTATGAACACGATATTTTATGTTATGTTTGGATCTGGGAAGAATTACGTAATAGAGCAGTTAATAAAAATGTTATTTAATTAAGAGTAACCATATATTGTTAAGATAGTGAAATCAGTGGGACAACGATAGGCCTGTACTTGGAAGGCGATACAAGAAATACATTCAGAATTTTGAATGTTATGGGTTGTGAGAGTGAGAAGCGGATGACGAGATTCTCCTGCCACAATGCTAGATATACTGGGGATACTGGGAACGACCCGTTCTTCAAGTGCCTGAGCACTGCGGGTCTCAAATTTTCGTTGGCTTGATCTAAAGACATTCGGTAGGACTCCTTGGACGAGGGATCGGCCCGTCGCAAGGCCTCTACCCGTACACAGGACAGCATGACACAGAAAGACGCGAACAAACATCCATGGCTTGAGTGGGATTCGAACCCACGGTCCCAGCGACCAAGCGGCACAAGGCCCACGCCTCACAACGCGCGGCCACTGCAGACCCATGTTAGATATGCAATTTGTTATTCCGGATCGCGTTTGTACAGCTGTTATAAAAGTGATTCTTTGTTGTTACTAAGACTAAAAAAGTTTACATTTCGAATCTGCGAATTGGAATAGATTCTTTGTAATGATGCATAAAAAAGTCGCTCAAGATGCTTCATTAGTATAGAAAAATTCTTCATCTAAATAAAAGAGGAAACTGTATCATGAATAGAGCTGTCACTTTTGTGCCACAGGACGAAATCCAATTTAATGAAGATCGAACTGAAAAATAATCTCGATCCGAGGAATCGAAAGTTAGGCGTCGTATATTCTTTAGTCTTGCAACCCAATTAACTTATAAGTGATAACGCGAATGGAAATATGAAAAGGGACTTTCCTCAGAGTAAAGCCGAGAAGCTGTTGGAGAGCTGGATTCTCCGTCTCACGTGTTTCAGCTGAAGGTTTCGGAGGACAAATCGATAAGTAATTAGCTAGAAGTAATGGAGTCTCTGTTCAATCATATATGCACATCGCGGCCGCTAAATGGAGTGAACGTGAAGACCAGATTAATATCTTTAGAGCGCATCATTTTATTTTATCTATTAATAAGATTTACTAGTCTGAAGAAATCCGGGAATTTTAATATAAATAGGAGTTTTGATAAAATGTTCGCTCATTAATTAGACGATCTAGTTTAATGTCCCTGTTTTCAGTGCATCCGTCGTTAGATTGTGTAACGAGAATAGGCCCAGTTTACCAGACAGCGGATGAACATGTTATTCTGTCACGAATTGAATCCCGAAACTGTGTACCTGTAAGAAAATTTCTTAGGACTCCTTGGACGGAGGATCAGATAACTGAAAGAACTACACACGGCTACTCAACACAGAAAATCGCAATCATACTTCTACTCTGCTGCCTGTGATCGCTTGTGTTTCAGCGGTCTGAACCATTCAATGTAGCCATCAGAAGCATAAGATAAACGGAACAACAAGAAAATAATTAAAACGGGTAATAAGTAAATTACAATTAAAATGAAATGAAAGAATAAATTCAAATGTACCAATGAATTAAAAATTATTTTATAAATATTAATACTAAAAGTGTACGAGTTTATGTAAGTATTAAATATATATAATTGTATAATAAGAAAATAAACGATAATTAAATAAAATATATAGGTTGAATTGAATCACTAATACCTGCAATTGCTTTGAATTTTGGTTCTGACAATGACGAGATTAAATAGAGACTACTGGAGTGAGTACGACTTGTTAAAACTGTAGACAGTAAGAGAAATATTATTACAGCTCTTGGGACTAGCGAATGTAAGTGAAAACTGTTGTGGAGCTTTCCTGTACTCTGTGGTCTACCTCAGGCCCAGTGTTGAATTTCCTGCTGAGTGCCAAGTTTGCTTCTAGGAGCCCCATTCTGCCGGTCTGTATTTTCTACCCCAGAGCGCGGATCAATACTGGTATAACGTTGATCCGCCTACAACTATGTTGTTTGCTTCAGTGCTTGATGCCTTAATGGCCCGATTAGGCTCGTATATAGGCCTACACGTTACACGTCGCCTGCGTTTCTTTCTTCACGTCTTCCTTCAAAGCCGCGGGTCTGACTGTAGCCTAAAGATAAATTGAAATGGAGACACATCGGAGCGTATTTACGCGACACACTGTACATGCAGAACTGAGGCGTCTGGTGTATGAACCCCACAAATTTTCTTTCGATCAGCACTTTTATTGCATAACCCAGTTGCGTGCTGTTCCATCTAAGTTACATGCTTTTGAACCCACGAGTTTGTGATTAATGAGTTTATATTTAATCTAAGATGTTTTTTGTTAAACGAGTGAGCACAAACACGATTTTCTAATTTATGTTTTAAAATTTTATATATTATACTATATTTTCATGTCACTGTGAGTAATTTAATAACTTTGGTGCAATTTACTTCAAGAAACGCCAGAGCAAAGAATGTTAACTTTCGGTATCTCTCATTCTAATCAGAATATATATTGAAGATTTCTGTCTTCTGGGATGTTGCGCTGTGTAGTCTGGTCGATGTTAACCAACGTTTCGGAGGTCATACTGCCTTTGTCATCAGGGCGATGAGTATGAAGATTCTGTCTTCTGGGTTGTTGCGCTGTGTAGTCTGGTCGATGTTTACCATCATTTCAGAGGTCATACTGCCTCCATCATCAGGGCGATGAGTATGAAGATTTCCGTCTTCTGGGTTGTTGCGCTGTGTAGTCTGGTCGATGTTAACCAACGTTTCTGAGGTCATACTGCCTCCGTCATCAGGGCGATGAGTATGAAGATTTCTGTCTTCTGGGTTGTTGCGCTGTGTAGTCTGGTCGATGTTTACCAACGTTTCAGAGGTCATACTGCCTCCGTCATCAGGGCGATGAGTATGAAGATTTCTGTCTTCTGGATTGTTGCACTGTGTAGTATGATCGATGTTTACCAACGTTTCAGAGGTCATACTGCCTCCGTCATCAGGGCGATGAGTATGAAGATTTCTGTCTTCTGGGTTGTTGCGCTGTGTAGTCTGGTCGATGTTTACCAACGTTTCAGAGGTCATACTGCCTCCGTCATCAGGGCGATGAGTATGAAGATTTCTGTCTTCTGGGTTGTTGCGCTGTGTAGTCTGGTCGATGTTTACCAACGTTTCAGAGGTCATACTGCCTCCGTCATCAGGGCGATGAGTATGAAGATTTCCGTCTTCTGGGTTGTTGCGCTGTGTAGTCTGGTCGATGTTAACCAACGTTTCTGAGGTCATACTGCCTCCGTCATCAGGGCGATGAGTATGAAGATTTCCGTCTTCTGGGTTGTTGCGCTGTGTAGTCTGATCGATGTTTACCAACGTTTCAGAGGTCATACTGCCTCCGTCATCAGGGCGATGAGTATGAAGATTTCTGTCTTCTGGGTTGTTGCGCTGTGTAGTCTGGTCGATGTTTACCAACGTTTCAGAGGTCATACTGCCTCCGTCATCAGGGCGATGAGTATGAAGATTTCTGTCTTCTGGATTGTTGCACTGTGTAGTATGATCGATGTTTACCAACGTTTCAGAGTTCATACTGCCTCCGTAATCAGGGCGAAGAGTATGAAGATTTCTGTCTTCTGGGTTGTTGCGCTGTGTAGTCTGGTCGATGTTTACCAACGTTTCAGAGGTCATACTGCCTCCGTCATCAGGGCGATGAGTATGAAGATTTCTGTCTTCTGGGTTGTTGCGCTGTGTAGTCTGGTCGATGTTAACCAACGTTTCAGAGGTCATACTGCCTCAAAGATTAAACGGCAATGGTTTAATTTTTGTCATGCAAAATAAGCTCCTTATTGGCTGTTAAGTCACATTTTCTTGTTGATTAATAAAGCTTTTTACGTTTCCATTAGCAAATGTTGCCACCTAACTTCATCCTGCAAACTGATTATTAGACCACATGCACAACTGGTATGTCGGAGACGTTGCCGCCATAGCACGGCGTTAAACACAGTTTCCTGCCGAGTATTAATAGCAATAACGATGAACAGAAAAAGTGGAATTATTTCCATCCGGACCTGATCACAATGACTCTTTGGTGTAGTACGTCCCATTCTAGATCTTCCTAACTCTGAGACCATGAATTTACGTTGTTTTCACGCACTTTAATGATTGTTAGCAGGAAGAGAATCTCTTGTCTTGTGGGATGTTGCAAAGTATAGTCTGGCAGACGTTTGCCGACGTTTTAGAGGTGCTTGCCGCCTCCATCATCAGGACGATAGTCAGGAAGACAGTTATCTTCATACTCGCCGCCGTCAGAACTTGAAATATCACGTTTTTAAAAAAAGAGTGTCCATAACACTCCTGCCACAATTTGGAGACTGTGCTTTGAATTAGTTGTCCGATGCTACGCGAAAGACTCGGATATCCGGAAAGTTTACCATGAAAGAAAATTTTTCTCGCGGGTGTGAAGCAAACCCAGTTGGGGCACTTTTGTTATTATTATTATTTCTACGCGAATATATGTTCATAATTCTGTCGTAATAAACACTCAGTTTAGTTATTTCAGCACAGTTTATCTGTAGAAAATATCGGACGGAACACTAGCGCTTCCTCCATTATATTGTAAAGTTATAATAATTACTATCCGTGTTATGACTTAAATAATACTTAATAAAACTGTTCTTAACACAGAGTAATTTCTTTCCTCTGAAGTGTTAGTAGTACAATTCTGGTTCGATTTTGGTGCTTGCTATAACGGCATTTCAAAAGCGAAATTTATTTTGTGCTGAATTCAGTACAGCGGTAAACAGATATACAAGCACAGATTTATAATTAATCTTACTTATAATTTAACGGAATTTTCATTAATGAATTTGAAATATTGTGCATTGCTAATTTTGGTTTTATATGCAGTCTAATCAAGAGATTTGCTTCTTTACTGTCATTGAAATTCATCGATATATCTGTAATGCATTTACGGTAATTATTTCTACTTTTCAGGTGGTAATTTTTCGTATCAACGAACGTGGCTGATGACTGATAACATTGGAGTCGGTTAGCTGAAACAGGTTAGTCGGACGCCTTTACTCCCACTTCTGTCTGCGATCTTCCACGCATTGTGTTTATTTTTACATATGCTCATATGCAGGGTTTTGTCCTCTGTACGGGTCTAGCTACATACCACCCGCTTCTACGATGGGATTAGTTAACTCTTCTTGTGTTCGGTCGGATGTGGATGAGGCCTGGTTATTGTTGTCGCTTTGTAGGAATGCAGGCCAATGTTACTTTTGAGTGGTCACACTTGTTGGATGTTCTCAGAGCCTTTATTATCTGCTACTTCTCCTCCACATTTGTTACAGCCATTGTGTTGCGGTTTAGAGCTGGCGTAGCGCAGTCAGTGCAGTCTCCAGAATGTAGGCTGGAGAAGGGGGGATTGACTTTTATCAGGTGAAGACTCTTCTTTCTTGCCACCTCTTTGAGACCAGCGTTTTGGACCCATTCAGCCTCCTATTTCATATGTACCAAGGCCTCTTTTCCCCAGGGATAAACTAGCCGATTGGCTGACCCAAGTTTAAGAATGAGTGGAGCTATATCACCACTCTCCCATACGTCTTCATAGTGTCGTTCGTAATTCGGTCGTTCTTTGTGAGGATACACATTGCTAAATGCTTCATGAACGGTGTGAGGTATTGTTTGAGAGTGAACAGATGTTCTGCCCGCGAACACGTCATGTCCACAGCTGCACAGCTCTTGCGCAGTTGGTGTGAGTAGCGTCCTAGCAGCCAGGATGATCTTAACTCAATGTCACAGGGGGAAGCGTGTGCTTCTGATTATCTTTTGTATCGCAATAAGTAATTGTTATTGGGTTTAGTTTTAAATAGTACATCGTTTCGTCCAAAACTGTAATCGTAAATCGAAAGTGGAGCGACCAAGTTAAACACATAGGCGCAGATGTATGGATAATATTAAAATAAATCCTAAAGAAATAGGTTATGATTATATAAATGACATTAACCTTTTTCAGGGTATGGTCTAGCGACGTGTTATTTTAATACGATGAAATTTCGGCTTTCATATAGGCGGGAAATTTTATGACAACTGGACGACTATTAGCTTCTCAAAATAGATTATCTCTTTAGTCACTTAACCCATATTGTTAAGTGCCTGTTATCTCAATATCCATTCGTCTACAAACTCAAGAACTATTTTAATTTGCTTGTTGAACTGACTACGTAGCGCAACACAAACGAAAGCTGAAACACAAAGGCGTCTCGTCTCTTTCCATCCGGCTTCAGCTTGGAAAACCGTGCAGGCAATTAATGCAGTGACGGACCGAGCAAGACTCTGTGTCCAAATTTCCGGTGCTCGTTAACAGCAGAAGAAAGCACGTTTCAACGATCGGGAAGGAAAACTACTTCAGACAGTTTGTTTCTATTTTAAGTAATGCACAGACTCATGACGTCAAGTTGTCGTCATACTCCTCTTTAGTAACGGCTAGATGCAGCGCCCGCTCTTCTCCTGGCTAAATCAGACTGTACTGAAGTAATGGAAGTGCTTCTTTATTACGACAGTTTGTTTACATAAACCTTCATATTCTCCTTTCCCAGTGTTGTGTTGCTTACTAGTGTAACCGATTAAACGAATTGTTCGTATAGCATGTTTGACGTCTAATATCAAGGTAATCCCCTTGTTCATAAAAACATGTAAATAGTAAGATAATAACATGGTAATTAGGTTGTCAAGCATTTTAATATTTTAAATCTTATTTTCAAAGAGTTATGAATTTAATAACAATTGTACATTTTCGTTCAGTTGGAGCTAGTAACACTTTACAATTTTCATGTTATTGTTTTGTGTATGATATATATAAAATAATTTAGGTTTTCTATTCCTTTACTCTAATTTAAAACATTCTTCTGTTAACATTGATATCGTATTTTCTACACCCCTGGATACAATGCAGTAAAAATACCTCCAAGCTTTTCTTATCAGTGCTTATCCGCCATGTTGAAGGTTTCGGTACAATATAAACAAGTATATATATTTCACACATTTATAAGGAAGTGGTCGTAACCTAATTCAAGATATTGTGTTCCGGCAGTTTATGGATGGTCTGAGGAAAACCACAAAAAATCCTCAATAGGGATAGGCCGTCTCCTGACCGAAATTTGAGCCGAGGAACTGCGGAATACGAAGCAGGAATGATAACCACTCGATGGCGACTTTCGGTTTGATGGGTACAAATTACGAAGCTCCTCAGTATGCAATTTACGTAACTTTCCCTCTCTTAGGTAAGATATTCTTCTCAGCATCCTGTTTCAAAGTACAGCTTAACGGACAAACTAATATATATTTTCATTTTATTGAAGGAATGTATAAGGTGTCCAAAATAGGGAGATTTAGTGCCACAAAAATTATTTAAAATCCTTCCTGAGCATTCTTTATTTGTGAAGTTAATGTTCTTTGATTAAAATAGGAACAAAGGAATTCCAAGCTAGTAAATTGCCAGTAGACCTGTAGTTAATGCAACGCCAATTATCTTAAACGCTCAGTTAATCGCCTGAAAGCCTTCTGTACTTAATCAGAACACTATGTAATTGTCCGTGAATAGGTTAATGAACAAGAGATCGACTGGACGAAATGCCATAAAGGTAAATGTGCTGCAGTCGTAAAGGAGAAGAAGTCCATCAAAGAGCGAATGTTGGGCATCACGCCCCACTTTGTGATGTATTTAGCAATTCAGCCTTCATGCAATGTGAGGCGTACTTCAGGGACTACGATTTGCTTTCAAAACACTACAGCACTGCCCACTTTGCGGTTCAGTGACTGAGGCTTGGGCGTCGCAGGATGTGGGCACTGCTTTGCCTTACTCGAGCGTGTAAAAAGTGCGGGTTCATTTCATGCTGATTGTCGGATTCAGTACATCCTACGATTGCTGAAAATCATTGCAGATGTTCATGGATTGGTATAAATATGTAAGATTTGAGGTTTTCACAGTGGTGAGTATGAAGATTTCTGTCTTCTGGGTTGTTGCGCTGTGTAGTCTGGTAGATGTTAACCAACGTTTCAGAGGTCATACTGCCTCCATCATCAGGGCGATGAGTATGAAGATTTCTGTCTTCTGGGTTGTTGCGCTGTGTAGTCTGGTCGATGTTAACCAACGTATCATCGCCCTGATGACGGAGGCAGTATGACCTCTGAAACATCGACCAGACTACACAGAGCAACAACTCAGAAGACAGAAATCTTCATTGTATTAATATTTTAAAATTTAGTATAATAATTTCATTATGTAAATTTTATATAAACTTACATTAGCTTTTTACATCTAATCTCTAAAAGCAGGAAAGTTCGAATTCTAAATTTAATAAGCCAGAGCACAGGGAAAGTTAAACTATTCGTAATGCGTATCATTTAAGTCTGCTTCAGTGTGCCGGAGATGTGGTGTGTAAGAATCTGTTTAGGACAGTTCTATTAACAACCGTAAACCGTTGTTTGAAACATGAATTACTGGCTTTTAAGGCTACATGTTTAGTCGTTAAAAAATAATGAAAAATCATAACGCAGAGCTGTGTTCTGCATACTGCGTCATTAGACCCTCAAAACATTCAAAAAAACGGAGCACAAACATGAAGAGGCCTGTTGCACAGAGCGTTTTTTCCTGCCTGCAGCTTTAGGCAAGGAAACGCAAATTCTTTTACCTTTCCAAGTTCAACACTAGTTACAATTCTAAACGTTGGCATTTTTCTTGCCTCTAACTCAGTATAGTGACGTCCTAAGGAACTTAAGGTCTTTCAGTTACTCAAGACTTTCCGCGTCTTTTATGGAACCGGAGGTTTTATCACGTTGTTCACAACAGCTCGCCGCAGGATTCTATCCTGAGCCCGATGAATTCAATCCACACGCTTACTCCCTCCCCTTTCAGTCCGATCTCAACATTACTTTTTTATTTATGTCGATTTCTCCCAGTTTTACTCTTTCCTTCAGGTTTTCAGAACGAAGTTGTGTGTGCTAAGTGCCTCGTCCTTCTAAACATTCTTGATGTATGGCGTACTTTAATGTAAACTGAAAACTCAATTTATTACTGCAGTAGTCGCGGCATCTCAATCGAACACGTCGCCACATACAATGACACTCTACTGGGCATGGGATGCTACACTACGTGTAGTCTCAGCCATTAAGAGCGGTTTCTTACAGAACAGGGTACATTAGAGCTACCATCATTCACAGCCAACATCAGTGCCGCTAGTATTTCGTCTCTGAGACACGAGATAGAGAATTTCGGCCACTCGATCGTTTTACTTGATTACACATAAGTAGGAATGGCGTCTGCGCACAAAAGCTATCGCACTGGAGTTTTAATTTATAAAAAGGTTCCCCAGAACTCTGTAATTCCTCGACAAACCCTTTCAAATACTATATTCCACTTGGCGCACTCAGGTGCGTATTACTGCTTTTTTCTGTACTTTATCCAACGCCTGTCTTTTAAAAAGTCTTCAAAGTCTTAAAACCTTTACAATTGCTACGTATCGAAGGATGGAACGTACTATGAAACGTGGTGGTTTTTAAGGTTTTAAAATTGTTAACTCTTGTTATAAAAAACAAACGACATGTAATTGCAGAAGGCGCAAGCAGTAATACTAGAGACTCGCAAAAGACATTCCGAAAAGAAGTCTTGTGACTGACTGGAACCTCTTTCTTCTTTACTCTCCTGTGCTCTGCCATAGTGTCACGATGTATATTTACTTCTGCCCTGCTTCTGATATCTTGCACGGTATTTAAATTTCATATAAAATTAAAATGTAAAATATTTTATTTTATAAATGGTATTATGTAACTGCATGAGCCGGCGTAGCTCAGTCAATATAGTGACTGGACGACCGGGGTTAGATCCCCGGCGGGGGCAGAAATATCCTCTAGCCTCTGCGTCCAGATCAGTTCTGGGACCCACCCAGTCTCTTATCTAATGGGTACCGGGGTCCTTTCCCGTGGATAAAGCGCGGCCGGGGCGTGATGCTCACCATTTACCCCCAATTAGTGCCAATGTCAAGAAAGAGTAGGAGCTATACCACCTCTCCCCCAAGCGCCTACATGGCGTATAGTGGGACAACTTTGCGTACTCTTTTACTTTATTATATGAGTGCAAACACGCGGTCTGAGGCATGGTCCTCGTGCGCCTGGCCGCTGCGACCGTGGGTTCGAGTCCCATTCAAGGCATGGATGTTTGTCCGTCCTCCTCTTCCAGTCTGGTGGGTTAAGACTAGCCACGGCAGGCAAGGCGAAACCACCGTGGTTTCTTCGCTAGTATATCCCCGTAATGGGGTGTCAACCAATCCTAGGATTGACGAATAAAAAAATGAATGCAAAAGTATTGTAAGAAGCGAGATTGTTGGCGTTTGCCAGAAAATGCCGAAGTTAATATTTCGAATTAATAAATAAAATCTAAGATTACACATTGGGCATCAGCGATGCGTTTAGTGGGAACATGTGATGGAAAGAGGCCACTTGGGAGACCTAGGCGTAGAAGGGAATATAGGTCTAACATTGAAATGTGCCTTAAGAATGTGGTACGAGAGTGTGAACAGGATAAATCTGGTTAAGAACAAGTTTTAGAATGTGCTGTTATAAGGATAGTAGTTTATCTTGAAAGCTTTGTATCAGGTGGAGGAATTCTGCAGTATCTGAGTGACTGTCAGCTTCTCAACAAGAAATCAGCATCATGAATTTAGATAATTGCGTCGTCGTATCGATGGTCAGACAGACAAGCGTCGCTGAATCAGATATTGAGATGCAACATCTATTACCCATTTTCCAAGTGCTTTTAGATGTCTGGTTAATCTTATACGACAGTACATTCATCCTGCAGTGTAATTTCTGATTTGTAGTGATATTAATTTACTTTTTTACAAAAATATATATCAGTTTTAGATTGCATTGTTAATATCTTCGTGTAATACACGAAGTTCTTCTATTGATTTATTTTTCCAGTTTGCCTTTAGTCTATACGATAATTAATATTTAATACTTATAAAGGAATCAGCTAGGGACCTTGGAAGCTTACAAAGTGATTCATAAATTCTACTTGGACGCTTTCACCACAATTTACTCTTTCTATTGCACTTCTGCACGTGCCTGTGTTGATTCCCGGTTGTAAACTGGAAGCACTAAACTTGATAGCTCGACGGCAGCTGCAGTTCTGTTGATGCTCCTTCACAGGCTACATGTTCATACAACAGCTCTCAGCAGACAGAGAAAATATTTTCGTCCGCTTAAGCAAGCAATGTAGAGCAAGAATTATATCTGGTTATGTAAAGAGTCGTTCTCTGATCGAGTCACTTTGCATAGACACCGCAAAACCAACAAAATAAATTGCCATTCGCCGTGTAACATGGAAGTGAAAATATTTCACTCTTTTCTCTCCTGCATTCTTTTTCTTCTTTGTTTATTTGTGATAGCTATGAATTGCACTAATGGAGATCAAACAGAAAGAGCAGTGGCTCAATCCTGGCTCATGTTTGAGGCACTGATCTTGATCGATTTTGGTGAAATCCTTAGGCACACAAATTATACTAGAACTACTGGAAGAGGCCTGTTGAAATTCGACGGGTTTTTTTTTATTTCGTGCCTTTGTCTATCGCGTCCGTTCATTCTTTCTTTCTTGTTCCCCTTGTGTCCCTTCATATTGTTTAAAAATGCTTCTAAAATCTGCCTAATGGCAGCAGCGCTTGTAAACTAAAATATTCCTGCCATGTTTTGCGAGAATCTCAACTGTGCAGCCCACACCGAAAAGTCGGTTCGTGACTTAATAAAACTGCATTTAGATGAAAAGAGTTAAGTATTATTGATAATGTCTTGGTATAAATAAATGAACAACGGATTTAATGGCTCTGTTGTCATCAGTTAAATTGAGTGACGTTTGTCACACCCCTTCATCAAACCTTTACAGTAAAGAACCATATGCATTATTCAGATTGAGGATATCCCTAGGACAGATTCAATCACCAGCTAGAGAAGGCGTATTTAATGGACCTTGTGCCATTTTTTGTATCAAATAGACGACGTGTCATGTTGTGAAGCCGCTGACACATTGCGTTACAGCTCATAGGAAGGGAAATTTTAACTTGTATCTTGAACACATCCATCTTATTCTGGTCGCGAATGTGTCTACTCGTAGTTCCCCAGAGTAATAAATAACATTTTGTGATGAAATGGATTCAGTTAATGCCTTTATATTATTTTTTCTCTTGCAGGAAAACCATTATGTACCGCCAACTTTACACCTGTTTCTAAATAACTCCATGGAACATAGTCCTCCGTGAGAATCTAATGGTTATCCACCTTATAAGAGACTTCTCCCCGCTTTTATATAACATCAAAGTTCATTGCTGTGTTCAAAATGAATTATGTGTAGGACTAATGTTGAATTAGAGGGAAAAGAAAATGTGGAATTCTGTTTGAAACCAAAGGCCTAGAACGAAAAATATCAATTTGTGTCATGTTTTTCAGTAACGGCGCCGATGTACATATACTGTTCACATTCATAATATGAATTTACACACATAATGGAGGTCTGCCTTCATGTTGTAAAATATATCTGAAAGTGTAGGATATTTTACTTACACCACAGAGGAAATGAAGCGTGGCGATCTAACAGCTAAGTACATTGCTTGATAAAAGTTTTGGTGAACATGTTATCAAAATTAAAATTAAAATACATAATGTCGTAGAAAGAACTAGTTTCTTATGGTGAAGACACGTGGGTATTTTAATAAAAGGGACAACAATAGTCCGGAAACAGCAGAAATGAGATTCATATTCACTTTGCTGAATATTAAGGATTACATTACGAACAGGATACAGACGTAAGAAAAACGTTTAATACATTAAATTACATCAGCGAAAGTGAAGACTACTTTTGGCCACTATACATTTACATAATGTAAAAATATTGAAAAAGCAAGCATTGGAACAAAACGGATAAAGAGATGAAGGTGTCTGTCTTCAAATTCACCACCGTGAAAACCTCAAATCCTACGGATGAAGAGATTTTTGGCGCCTGAAGAAAAGGCCGTAAGCAAAGTCACCAAGAGAATTCAGGAACAGGCCTTTGAGCATAATTGATGATGGTGGTGCTGAAAACCACATTAAAGCTTCTATCTCACGGTTCACTTTCTTTAATAATGAACGGTCTCGTTGGCGCCATGTGATGTCCTAGTGGTCTTTGTATAAAGCTAGGATCTGCTGCTGGACGCTCGCTTTTAGGTCACTAGCCGTCTTTTGTGTCGCTAATGAAGCTGCAACTTGTGTAACTACCGTTCAGTCTTTGTGAATGTCAAGCACCTCCCGGATGCACGAAATGTAGATCTGTAATTCTGTGAATTTGATTTCTTTTCCTAAATTATGTGTACTCTAAAGCTTGCTTTGGGCATTCTATTTGTAATCTTGACTAACCCTTGGGAGCAGAGCTCTTGTTGAGCGCTTGATTATCGCTCGTATGATCAAGAAATTCCCCACCTTTTATCTAATTCAAAAATCATTACCGTTTTCACATGTCCCGACACTAAACTGTATTTTTAGCCAACTGAATCTAATCGAAATCACACTGCTTCATCAAGAACCACTTGAATGTTATGTTCCCATCGACATGTAAATGACCCAAGCTTTATCCTCCACCTCATTAATATTCGATAATGAGTATGTTTTATGACGCACCTCATAGTGTAATTTTCTCCATCCTGTCCTTGCAGTGACTCTGTCGCACATACCTAAAAACAGTGAAGGCAAATTATTTTCAGGCAAGATGGCTGTCTTCTGGGTTATAGCGCCGTGTAGTCTGGTAGAAGTTTACCAACGTTTCCAAGGTCGTTGGTAAACTTGTACCAGACTACACGACGCTACTTCCAAGAAGACAGCCATCTTCGGACGCCCTTCCGTGAAAACCTAAAATCCTACTAAGTTTGCGAACAAATTTCGTCTGAGTTTCATTCTGTCTGAAAACTGAAAGCAAGACACAACGTTTTTAAATATGGACGTGTTCTAAACACGTCATGAGTCTATCTTGAACTGCCACCAAGCGAAATGCTCGGAATGTGGACACGCGAGAATACATTGTAGCTTGATATTGTGCGACAAACCATTTGTAACAACGCTTTAAAATCGGTTGGTGTCGTGTCATTCTGACAACATTTATGACGTCAGCTCCTTCTACTTTCAAATGATCCAAGTGATTTTTACTGTACCTCTTTCCTTGTTCGAGAAAGTGCCTAGTCGACCGTCATCGACTTTTCATTCGCCGCCTCCTTCCATTAAACAGACATAGGGACAGCGCAAGTTCCACCCACACAACATAATGTTTTGGACTGTCTGGTCAGTGGGGCGTGTTTGTCAACAATCCGCAAACATAGTGGGCATACTTCAGATACTGTTTGCCTGCGATGTGTGATTACGAGCTCTTAGGGTGGACACCCAAATAGTACTGTAACTTGTACTCGCATTGATAATTATCCTGCCGTTTTCAGTACTCACACATAAAACCGTTTGAGAATGAACGAGGTGCGATCGGAAGGTTTCAAGACTGCGCGTATAAAAACCCGTACACTTATCTCAGGTATTAAATTCATCCATCACCCTCGAAGTAGTTCCCCTGGGAGTGAAAACAACGATCCCAGCGCCGCTGCCAAGCCTGGAAGCATCCCTGGAAATCTTTCTTTGTCAGCCTGTCAAGCACCATCTGCGATTCTGCCTGAATCTCTTGCCAAAGACTCGCCAAAACTGCTACGGAAACCTATGAAATGCTAAAGCAAGCATTTGGGGAGTCCGCAATGGGTCGTGCACAAACTTTTGTGTGGCATTCACGTTTTAAAAATGGCCGAACCTCTGTCGATGATGACGACCATCTTCGAGCACAACGCCCGAAAATGTTACGAAGATTCGGCAGGCCATTCACGAAGATCGACGTCGTACCATCAACGACTTGTGCGACATTGTTGGGATAGGCTATGGGACCTGTCAGCTGATTCTAAAGGAAGAACTCCACATGCGACGCATCATGACAACACGCCAGCGCACACCGCCCTCAAAGTTCGGCAGTTTTTGGCCTCAAACACCATGGCCGTCATCCCGCACCCTCCTTATTCGCCGGATTTAGCTCCGTGTAACTTCTTCCTCTTCCCAAAGATGAAAATTCAGCTAAAGGGAAGGAGATTTGAGACGATAGAAGAGATTCAGGCAGAATCGCAGATGGTGCTTGACAGGCTGACAAAGAAAGATTTCCAGGGATGCTTCCAGGCTTGGCAGCGGCACTGGGATCGTTGTGTTCACTCCCAGGGGAACTACTTCGAGGGTGATGGATGAATTTAATACCTGAGATAAGTGTACGGGTTTTTATACGCGCAGTCTTGAAACTTTCCGATCGCACCTCGTAAGAGCTTCAGTTGTTCTGACATTACATTGTAATATACGGGAACACAAAACTTCCGTTACATGTGTAAAATATAATTAACGTCTTCCTTACAAGCGATAAAGCCGTTCGCATATTTACTTTCAAACCTGTTGTACCCACACAAAATTGTGACCATTATCTGCAGGTTTTCGCGACAGGAGTGCAATGTATGTTGAAAAGTTGAATAAAGCCATAAACAAAATTGTGACCTTTCTGTAGGGTATAATATGAATCTATCTGCATGCTGTTTTCTGAAATTATATGCCGGAGTTTAATAAGGGACAAAATGTAATTCATGCTACAGCCGTAATTTCAGTTATGAATTAAAATAGATTAGACTGTTTATGCACATTAATCTCATATTTATGCTTCAAAGTATGGACAATGTGTTTCATGAACTAGATTCCTGTTATTCCATTCTGTGGTGTAGGCTCCACTATAAAGGAGTGGAGATATAGTGTAATGCAATTCAGAGATGAAGACAAAAAATAACTCTTGTATAAATTCTATTACATGAAGAAATATTATTTCATTTTGTTAAAATTGTACTGTTTTCTCTACATTAATTGTAACTTTGGTACGTTTGTAGTATTTAAGAAGAGTTTTTGTGCGGTTCTTTCCCCTTTCAGCCTCAGAATTCTTTGAATTTCTGTTAAACTACTCGGTTGATTTGCATCGAAATCTATGACCTGGCGCCAGACTTCCTCGTGGTGCAGCGACGTGCCAGCCACACAATTGTCTAAGGCTTGGTGCAAATATTAAGAGTTGAGTACATTTGAATTCCTCAATTTTATGTGACGGCCGTAGAAATATGGCGACAATGTGACATAGATGTTGTCCATTTGATCTCTTGAGAATTTTAACTGATTATTGTGCGTGATGATTCATTACTCTGGTTTGTTTAACTTTAATATACGTGGGACGTATATGTAGAAGAGTAGCCCCAAGACGAATACCATGACAGATATTAAAATTTTCTGTGAATTTTAGTGTCTTTGGGAAGAAATCTGGGAAGTCTTAGAGACGAGAAAATGGGAATAATAGGCAATAATAATATATATTTATGAACTTGATTAGCTATTTTCTTTAAGAAACAAACAAATTAATCAATTAATTAAAAAGTTAAAATAGTTTTATAGACTATATTGTGAACAAACCAACAACTATTAACACTATAATGGACTCTATTGCCATACGCGTTTCGACCTCAAGAGGTCATCATCAGTGGCATCAGGGATGACGACCTCTTGAGGTCGAAACGCGTATGGCAATAGTGTCCATTATAGTGTTAATAGTTGTTTGTTTGTTCACAATATATTCTAATACACTACACGGTATGCAAAGTTTTAAGTTTTATAGACGCTTAAATTTGTTATTAATCTCTGTTATAATACGTTACAAACAGCTTATCTCTTAAATATAAACTAGCTTGCGGAACTGAATTGTTTAAAAATATACAGGCTCTCAGAGGATAAAACCACATCGCTCTCACTGCTTGAAGTAGTTCGTCAGCTTTAAACTTGTGCTTACAAACCGTAGAAAAAATCGAAATACTTATCATAAACACTTTCAGGGCTTGAAAATTGCAACTGAAATATATTTGAATATTTGAAAGACTTTAAATTTTACATTCAACTCAATGTCACTCTCTGGTATTTGTCAGTTGTTTATTTGTTACATTTCTTGCTTGCCAACAGCGAATGCTTGTGAAGCTATTTTATGATAAAGTGTTACATTCGAAAGCTGACATGTCAGACTGCTGTGGTCAAAGGAGAAGCCGACTCTACAACCAAGAGGGGAGTATACATGTTAACCGTGTTAGCCCGGCTAACACTTTGAAAAACGACAAGGTACCTTGTCCTACATTCGTGGTTCAGTGGTGCTCTATGCACTGGAACGCAGTAGAAGCTGTGAGATAAAAATGTATCATTACGCAGCTTCAACCGACCAGGTCCTCGCCGCTAGTATGATCCTCAGCTAGATGGCTAAAGACGCATTGTATTGAGTACCACTGTAACACGGTAGCAAGAGAGGATGCTTTTATTTTTCCGTTTCACAGTATTAGCCTCGCTAACACGGTTAACACGGACGCTTCTCCGCTGTATACAACCTGTTTTAAACTGGAAACGCACAACATGAATATTTTATTGTGGCACAGCATTCTAACGAACTTGCAACTACGAAATTGTTGAACATATGTAATTCTAAAGAAATTTATAGGTATAGCATTTGAGACTTTCGCGCCTAGTACAACCAATAAAATCTTCTCGGTCAATCAGCCGCGTTAACTGGTTAATATAGTAAACCGACGTTTCGGTAACCAACTCTGGGCGATGAATCGCCCTGATGACGGAGGCAGTATGACCTCTGAAACGTTGGTAAAGATCTACCAGACTACACAGCGCAACAACCCCAAAAATATAAATCTTCATGATGACTAACATTTGATGACTTCAGTCGACGCATTACACATCTGAAGCAAGGCGAAGGACTTCAGCGTCGTTACACCAGTCTTGGGTGAAGTGGGAGTTTTAGGAGCAAATGGACTACACTCGTCGCTTTGCCTCCTCAAAACGACGCTGAATTGTTATTAAGTGAGGGCTTAGGTTGCCATTAGGACACTGAGACGTGACTGCTTCCACAGGACAACGCTTATGAACGCGTCAATAATTGCATTTATTAACATTATAATGTATTCTCTGCTGCTATGTAAATAGATCTGCACTTAGGCCAGCTTCCACTTAGAATTAATTCACAGTCAATAAGTCCTTTAGTTTCCCTAACTGATGGACAATCCCGCCACCTTAAACAGATGGATCCTGAAATATATATTTTTCTATCTGTCTATATCTTATAATAGAAAAGTGTTGATTGGTGATCATTGCTAAAATCACTATTAGACTGCAGGATATGTAATATGAATTTGTCGATTCTCGCCTATTTCTTAGTAGCAATGGCAAATAGCGAATTTCAACCTAATGTATATGCTTTTCACAGGTTTCACCAAAATATACAAACACACATTTTAAATATTGTTTTCTTTCTCCTTGATTTTTTGTTACAAACTGATCAAATAATGCATTGTACAGCTTACGATATGTGTTAAAATATGTGTTGGTTGGGGATCGTTTTTTAAAATCAATATTTGAACTATATTAGATTAGATTAGATTATATTCTTTAAAAGAAGCAAATATGTGTAGGCTAATAATTTTAATTTTTATGTGCTGGTTTGTTAGACTTTTAAATAAAAATGATTTTTAAGTCATACTTTCCCCGTTATTATTGACGGTACTTTTTTACCCTTGAAATGTGTGTGTTTGGTCGTTAGTTGGTTCCCTGGTAATCGAATTTCAAATTACTATTTTCAGTTCTGTTATCCTCATATGTATGTTGAATTCGAAAATCTTGTAAGAAAAAGATAACTAGCCACAATGTAAATGTTCACTTCTTGCTATGGCCGCTTTAATTGATGGCTTATTTTCGGCTAAAGGCCTACTATATTTTTTCTTTACAGAGTGATCAAATCAAAGAAGATATTACGGGCGAAACATGTAGCATATATGAGAAAATAGGAACTATGTACACAATTTTGGTTGAAGAACCTGAAATGAAGAGACAGATCTTAAGGAAACAGATTGTGAGATTGTGGACTGGAACGAAGTGGCCCAAAGTGTGGTACATTGGTTGTTGAAACGGTGATGTACCTTCGGGTTTCGCACAAGACGGGGAATTTTCCAATCGTCTACCAAGGACTTAATCTGTTGGCCTATATTTCTTCTATATGTGAGGTCCATTGTAATTTTATTTTATGATAAACTAGTGTCCAAAACGTGCATCCAGAGGATTTGTGTTACGTAATTCTGATCTAGAGGTGTTAATTTTTTTGTTTTAATTGTATCTTGAGAATTTCATTTCTGAATCATATTTTTCCTCAAAAGACAACGCACAAGCTTCATTTCACACATAATAGTCTTTCTCATTACACGCCTACGGCATGGTAGCTTTTACCTTTGCTCCAAAGCAACTGTTGTCCCATAAACCCTTTGAGGTCGTCTTGTATGCACTGAGTCCGTGTTCTATGCGGCTGTTTGTGTTAACGCTGGGCGGCAGTCGGCTTATGAGAGCCACTGCAGACATTTCCATTACAGTAAGTGACCTGGCGCTTGGTGTCCTCAGGAGCTTACACAGCGTTCCTGTGACAGTCTGTGTCATTCCAAGTGAAAGTATCCTGAACGGGATGTTTTTATGGGAAGGCTATATCAACTGAGCATAATTCTTTTTGGAGATCTCGTAGAAAATGCAGACGTATATATGCTCCTGTTATTTTTTAATAAATTTTATGTTTTTATGGCATTTTAAAGAAATTATGGAAAATATGACTGGCCGTTTTATAATTAAAATTAATTATGCGAAAAGTACGTGTACGTAACAAAAATTTGCGATTTCACAAATTGAGACGGGTATTATTGATAAATACACTATTTGATTTAATAAGTTTCTGTAACTTCAGACCGCCCTGTTCGATCTGTAGACTCCCGTGTTCACGGTATATAGCAACAAATTGGCTGTTTCTACCAGAAAAGATTTACATTGTCAACGTGCATGTTCTATAGTAATTTGTATTTGTCTAACTACGTGCTGTAATAGCCGAAGGTAACGTGTCTGTTGCTTTGAGCGAAAACGTTTTGAGAGGGGTGGTGCTCGGATAATTCCAACAAACAGTCCGCTTCTGGCGATAAGGGCCAGAGGCTTTCAGTAACAATATTCCTGCGCCGACTGATCGATCTGGCTGATTACACCTGTAAAAAAGAGGATAACGAAATCATTAACGCATAAAGTATATCAAAGGAGTATCTCAAATGATACTACATATACACCAATGAATTCCATTGCATTACTGTGATCACAAGAGCCTGCCATTGGACACTCTTTTTAGCCATGTGAATGCAGTCCTTTCACTATTACCTCTAGAACCATTTTTAACATTATTTTACCATCTACACTTAAATCTCGCAAGTGTTCTATTTCCTTCAGGTTTTCGACTAAAGCCTTGGTACGGATTTTTCGTCATCTTTAATCGACGGGTAACTGGCAGTTTTTATACACCCTGCTGTCTCCATTTCTGACTTCAATAGGTTCATTGAGAGAATTCAAAATAGTATCAGTTTAAAAGAGCAAAGGACAAGACCTAGCCACAAAGGGCTTCTGCCACAGTGTTAGTTGATTATGAAGTCAGCGGAGGCACCGACTACAGACAGCTTCATTGCCACGCGTTTTGTTAAAACCAACTTCACTCCTCTTTCTTTCTTCTCTGTCTTTCTCCTTACTAAAGAAAATTCTGATAAAGTCAGGACTTAAATTAAGCTTAGACAGCCTAAACAGATTATGATATTAAATCCGTCAATGGTTTCGATTTTAAACCGAAAATCAAAATAATTGGCTAAGATTTATAATCAATTTCAGAATTTAATTTTAAAGTAGTTTGTTTTGAATCAATAGCATTGTCGTTATGATACGTAGCTGGTGGTGCTTTTTAGACATTTCCAGCATTATTGATAACGTTACTAAGTTAAGATTTTTCTAACATGCAAGCTGTGGCAAACAAGTACACTGTACTTACAAACACTGCTTCAGGTACTTCGAAAGACAATTTCAAAATACTTTACGTTCAGTACTATGAAATATGTGTTTTAATAAGAGCACAATTATAATGAGCAGGAACAAGATGCAAAATTAATGACACGGCTCTGAATCTGTTTTTACATCCTGCAATGTGATACATACTAGACGTTCTTATGTTTCTTTCTTTGTTTTCCTTTCTTTTCTGCTTTGTTCTTTTCATTCTTTCCTTCCTTACGTCACTCAGTTTTATGGAGACTCAAATTTGCTAATAAAGTCCTATATACAATAGAATTCTTCATGAGAAGTGTTTAGTCGCCGAACTGGTCAAGAATTTCCCGCCATTTATATAATTCCACGGTCCATTACTTTCGTCAAAAGAATCCATAACTGGACCATATCCTGAGCCATATTAACGAAGACCTTACCCCTTCATCTTATTTCTTGATGGTTCATCTTAAATCGTCTCATCTATTTCTACGTTTGCCAGATGACCGCGTTTCCTTTAAGATTTTCCGACTAAACTATTTCCCTAATGCAGCGGATTATGTAACATGTGAAAAAATTTTCGTTCCAGGTATTAAATTCACCATCTTGTTATTATAATGCGGAGTGTGTACGGGCTTCAGAAATACTCTCGCCTAGGGAAGGGAGGTAGACCGAGGCGAGCATAAAAGTGTTTGTATTAAGCATACTGTAAGATGTGGGCGGAAGGATTTTGTTAAGTGGCTGGTACATTCAAACTGCATTTCTGGAGACCAGCAGTAAGTGCTGTCATTTTTTTATATACATCTCAGGAAAGAGCCCGTTCTAAGTCCGGAATTTTTAATGTGCGCTAAAATTATGAAATGTGCTAATTTATTATCGCAGTCAGATGTATTTATATTCCTCTTGCCACTGTTCTATTAATACTACTTACCACTTTGGCATTGCATAGTGATCTATTTTATGAAGTAATCTGTTGACAAGCAACGTGGTATCTGCGGATACAGATATTTCTTGAATTATAAATTGTTACGATCTCCTAGCAACGAAACCAGAAGAGCATAGAAACTGATTATATTATACGAAAGGAGATTGTGTGTAGCATTTCTTACACCCAACAGGTTTAACCCTGATTCTACCAGAATTTATTACTAGCACAAAATTTCCGTCATTTTTATTGCTGTGACAAAATTCCCTCAATTTAACTTTCGATCTAACTAACCAACTAATTAACTGCCTATTCTTAAGTTTCTAAGAAGCAAGACCGATATTAAAATTTAAACTGTTTCAGATATAAAAAGTAATAGATACTATATGGGTTGTTGTGAATACACCCATTTTAAATCTCGGGCTGTTTAAGACTCTCTTGGCCGAACATTACGTGATTTTTGTCAGTCTGCAGGAAAATAGCATGATTGTGTCTTCCCCTTGCCCTCTGCATCCTTCCTCGCTCGCATTTCTTCAGGTACTTTTAGAGTATGGTCGTTTGAGTCCTTGTTGTCTAGGAACACTATTTTGCCCCCCAAAAAATGCAGCAAGAAAACAAAACTAGCCGAATGGATTAAATATAAGTTTCGCAGAATACTACACACGTTTCTAATCACCAGCACCACTAGACCGCATTTCTTGTAAAGATTTAAGAACAGTAAAAGCCTACTTGGCCAATTCTGAACACAAAATAGACATCGGGTACAAATAAGCTTATTCTATTTTGTTGACAAATAGAATTGCAAATTGAGCTTCCTACATTAATGTTCTTGTTTTTAAGCCTAACTTCTGGTGCTGAGTACGTACATAATTTACAATGAAGACTTCAGAGACATTAGCTCCGTGAATTTGTATTTACCCCAAACATGAGGTAAAAGGAAAAGAGGATTATTAAAGTACACGTAAAACTGTACATGGAAATATTAGTGTACTAAATAGAATCATCCAGGGACACTTAACACAACTCGGTGTGCCGGTTTGCTCCTACAGGAGGAGCACAATGGAACATAGGCTCAATATAATTATGTTTTCTGCATTTAGAATGTGGCGGAACGAAGTACTGAGGAAAATGTTAGTAAATATGAAGGTGCAGATAACAGAGGGATACAGAATATTTCGTAATCAGGGTCTTCATAATATTTGCTGTACCTTAAATACTATTTGGTGATTAAATCGAAGGTGAGACATATAAGCCTTGTAGCACTCAAAGAAGGATAGTTATGGGTACGTTATCCAACTTCAAGGGCTTATCTACAGATAATTTTACCGTCTGAAATACTGACTTGTTAATTAAATGAGTGATTCAAATGTAATTTCTAGGTCTATTTGATTAAGTATTGTTATTTTTGTTGAAGATTAACTGTAGTACCATCTGCAGGAGCTGCTCTTAAACACACGCAAACATTACAAAATTTGGCTAATACTACTGAACGAACATACAATAAGTGTTCGATAATATCATGTTTTAACACTTTGTGCCGTCTTAAGGCTTTTAAGCCTTTATTATACATCAGCGTTTGGTTTAATTCATTATCTATCTTACAACATCTTTGTAACTTCCCTGTATTATTTGTTGGTGCTTTATCACGTGTATGTCGGTAAAAACATTGCGTAAAATAACTTATAAAACCCTTTCGGTTGTAATTTCTATTATAATAATTACTTGACTCTCATTGCATTAGTTTCGTAACTACGCTTAAGAACACTTCCATTGCTCTGTCCACTGTCTAAGGTACATGTTATATGCATGACATCTCAGGACAGTGACAAATTACGAATATAATGAATACGTTATTCTCACAGATCCCTAGAAAATTAGTTAAGACAATTTGTGAACACACTTACAAACTTGAAGATTTCTGTAAGACTTGAGGTTCTCACAGCGGTGAATATGAAGATTTCTGTCTTCTGGGTTGTTGAGCTGTGTAGTCTGGTCGACCAGACTACACAGCGCAACAACCCAGACAACCTTCATACTCACCGCTGTGAAAACCACAAATCTTACACTTACAAACTTATTTAATTTTCCCGTTTTAATGTGTAAGTACTGTCGTATTATCATATTTGTTTCACGCATTTGTGTGTCTTCTTTGTATTGTCCTGGTATTATATAATTAATTAATTTTAATTTACATTTTAGCGAGTCTATGTGCATATACACCATGTTTCGAACAGTAATAATTTCCACAGGATGATATCCTGTCCACTACTTGTTCCTCCTGGCTTTGTACTGTATTAATACACTCTATATCAGTGCTCGAATGCCTGCTGATTAACCTCAACAGCATAATTTAGATTGACTGTATTATATTAACTGGTATCAGTTATTAGTAGAGTTAATAACAATTATGACGTCAGCCACACTTACAATGCTTCAGTTTACATTCTGAAGCAACAGGAAGTATAAACGAATAATTACACATCTTAGTGATAGATTTATGTGTGCAACTTCCACTTGTTTTTGTACCTGATACCGACTGCATTCAATTTGACAGGTGTAACATGCATTCGGATCGTCGCCATGTTTGCAGATATGTTTCTGATCTGTATCTATACAACGTTTTTTATGCCTTCAGTTACCTCCATTATACGGAAAGATAAAGATTTCGCGCAACCGTTACGTTGTTTCTTTATATTAAAATATTTGAAGTTGTATATTTCTAAAAATGTAATGTTTACATAATGAATGCCACTAGTGTCGCTAGTTCGACAAAAGTTCCGATTTCTTCTTGTAAAATAAAATAATCTACAAATAAGTGCGTAAACTTTTGGTTGAAGACTGTTACTTTAACCTTCTACTTGTAAATGTAAGAATGAGGTGGGGTCATGCAACAGTCTGTAAAATTGGCGAACGGAAATTGAAGTGAAGATCTGCCAGAAGGGAACTTGCCAACATCTACAATAATTGAATGTAAAGGTTTATGTAACAGCGGCGTAAGTGTATTTGTGTCTTATGGATCACTGAGCTGAGTTGCGTATCGTTTTATTGCAGGGTGCGGGCTAGTAAATAAATTCTGAATCTTCTGTGTACATCAAGAGGTCTTGTTTACTATCTGCCACTGCAATCGCAAGTTATAAATTCGTTCAACACAGGATCCAATCATTTAAACATTTAGAATAACCCAATTTTTAAATTAAACAGAATTACGTTAATATCAAATTTTGTAAAGCCTAAATTCGAAGGGTTCACTACAATGACAATAAACTGTTATCCAGTAAGGGAATTCTGGAATTCGCCATGTATACACAGACACATTTCAGTTTAGTAGGATATAACCTACGGTAGCCTATTACTTTTAGAGCTAGACAAATTTAGATTTATTTAGTTGTTTTTGTCAAGTATATTTTATTGTTAGCTTGTCATGTAACTTGTTTTGAGTTTTACTTATTATTGTCCGAAAACCAGAAAGAGAGTCAGATTGGAATATAATATTCAAGTGAATCTTTAGGAAATATGGCGTTTAATGACGATATTAATTTTTCTGGGTTGCAACCATGTGGACGTACACGCGGATAACAACGTTTCGGAGAAACATACTGTGTCCGTCTTTCAGTACTGATTGTGGAGACAGTATGTCACTCCGTAACATTTGTAATTACCTGTGAGCCCACACAGCGTTACAACCCAGAAGACCAACATTAATGCCTCCACCCCAGTGAGAACCTCAGATCTCACGGAGTGAGTGGTTTTGGAAATTATAATGTTAATTTGGGTTTCTTATAAGGCGGGAAATTTCTTGACCAACTGAGCAGATATCAGCTGCACAAGTAGGATTCTTATCTATGCAATTAGTTAAATGATTACTAAAATGGGAATTCCGTTTTGTATAATTTTCATAATTTTTAGTATTTTGCACTACTCGAAAGGCAGAATATTAAACACGCCTTACGAAAAATTTACCTTACAAATACACCCGTCAAGCTAAATACCAAAACCACAAAGCAGCAAATTTAATTATACTCATAACTTTTATGCGCCGAGTTGTTTTGTGTACACTGTGACATTTAAATGAAAAATGTTTTGGAACATTCTAGTGCCCGAATTATGACACCCATTTATGCCGCATGGCAAGAATCTACTTAAATAAGTTATAATATAAATTTAGTAGCGTTATCCCACTTCACACTTAACTGTAATCCTGGAATGGTAAGGGTTTTGTTTTGTTGACACACAAATTGGCATGGCAACATATTGAAGTGTAAATATAACGCAGCAGGGTGAAGAAACCACTCTCGAGACATAGGAGTGGATGTTAAGAAAATATAAAGACAGGTCAGAAATGGGATATGAAGGTGTTTACAGAATTCATGTGGCTCACGTAATGGTCCAATGACGGACTCAATTTGTAACTATAATAACTCTTTGAATTCCATAAAAGGAGTGAATTTCTTGCCAAAATTAATGGTTGTAACCACCTGAAAAATAAGATAACTGTCTTATTGGTTGTTGCGCCGTGTAATGTGGTTGAAGTTTACCGGAGTTTCAGATGTGCTAGCTGTCTTCGTTATTAGTGCTATTAGCCGTAATGATGGGAGCGGCAGGCGCTTTTGAAACTTCGGCGAACTTTTACTACACTACACGGCGCAACAAACATCAAAGTAGCCATCTTCAAACTTGCGGCCGTGAGAACCAGAAATTTAATCTCAAAAAGGACTACGCTTTACGGAATTTAGTTATTTTATAGAAATATGATATAATAAATAATTATTTGCATTACTCTTTTATCATTACTCAAGTTGAGCACTAGATACGAGATAATGTTACATAAGAGGGAAATGAACCCTTGACTCCATGTGCCGTAATTGTTTCCTTGGTGATTCTATTCGCCTATAGTTTCGAGCTGCTATAGTTTCAAACCACGAAACTCAAATTCTGATCATTTACAATATTTCAGCGTTTGGCACAGAGTGGCTTTACCATCGCTGTATGGTAACACCCTTGAAAGTGTATAAGGTAGAATCCTCTTTGTGCGAAGACGAAGTTCTTGCTATTTGTGAAAGTCGGCAGACATCCACAGCAATTCCATTCTAAGAAAAGTTCTGTACGTGAGTAAGGGAGAACCTGTTGCAAACTTTATAAAAGTTAAGTGATAGCAGACAGGTGACAGTGACTTCCACTGCATTGGAAAAGTGCCAGAATTTGCTTCCTGGGTATTTTTGTATGCTGAGTCTCTGTCCTGGTGGTAGACACCAGCCTTCCTACGCATTGTACGCATCGGCCTATCACAAATACATCATTAATCAAGTTAAAGCCAACTTCAGAATTGGACCATTCAAGCGCTGGCGGTGTCCTAATTGTGTCGATTTCAACTACCTTCAGGGATCGAATGTTTCTTATGGTCTTTCCGTTACTTCCATTTTATAATTTTGTCTCAGTTTCACAGTATAAATAAATTTCTTAAGGAAATATAATAAACTCCAAATACTGCATATCAAACTTAAATTTTTCGGCACTCCCAAGATAGGCTATGAGTAGAAGTGTTTCATTCTTTAGGCATTCCACAGGATCAGAGATTTACCTACATGTAGTACGACCTATGAACATTGCTTCTCCTCTAGCCAATCGTGTGTGGTTTAATAAAGCAAGATATATATATATATATATATATATATATATATATATATCCATTCTTGTCTGTCTGCCCACAAATCCTCTTCGATGTTTCTCTCCTTATTGATGATTGAATTCCCTGTATCTAGGTGTTTGGCGGAAGTCCTCTTTTCCTTCTTCCAGGCTGTACGCATTCCATGACCTTCTTCGGTAATCTCTCTTCTGTCATCCAATTTGTATGTCCATACCATTCTAATTGCTTTTGTTGGAAAAAATCAAGAATTTAATTTTGAACATTCATTCTATCTCTAATAGTTTCATTCCTTATTTTTTCCCCTCTTGACACCCTTGCAGAACGTCTCCAAAAGCAAGATATTTTGTGCTAATAATACTTATTACAATGTACCACACCGGCGGTGAATATAGAAATGATGTGTTACTTATACTCTTTCTTTTCTAAAACATTAATTTATTTGTAAGATTTGAGGTTTTCACAGCGGTGAGTATGAAGATTTCTGTCTTCTGGGTTGTTGCGCTGTGTAGACAACAACCCAGAAGACATTCATCGCCCTGATGACGGAGGCAGTATGACCTCTGAAACGTTGGTTAACATCGACCAGTCTACACAGCGCAACAACCCAGAAGACAGAAATCTTCATTAATTTATTTATAGGCAAGACCAATTCAGTTGTTCTTTCTTGCACTTCACTAAATTTAATATATTATTTAAAAGGTGTAAGTTTCTTTTATTGTTACAGGACGAAGCTTTGTTTTCACTGTGACCGTTTTGGGTGACCACACGGCTAGTCACAACGAAATGTACACTGCGATTTTTTGGAACGTTAATTATGTCCCAAGAATTCTGCTAAATATTTAGAATAAGGTTTAATGAAGGTTGCCCAGATTAATATTCTGACTGAAGCAGGCCTTGGTCCAAATTTAATGTAGTCAGATGTAAAGAGAAAGGGAGAAAGGTTTTAGCAATTTGTACTTGTCTGGCGCACACGACCGTCCTTTCGCCCGCTGGGGAGTAGTAAACGTCAGATCTTACGGCAGGCCTCTTCCACCCGTCCCCAAGCTTGGATTTGGTGAGGTCAGCAAAGTGTTGCAATCTGTGCGAATGCAATGTTTTTGGCCTGACGCATTTGGATGTCTACGACGAGATTTGGAGAACGGATTGTTTATATAAATTGAATTTTTGGCCTTAAAGGTTTATTATAGCTCCGAAACCCAAAGATTCAGTGACGTCACACATTCACTCTGTCCGCCAGTCATTAACATTTTATCAGGCATAGGCTAAAACGTCTGATTCCGAGTCACTCGCGAAGTTATTCACTCAGTCACTCATTACCATCATTCGTCATTCACGCACTCACTGCGTCCCACAGTCAGCGACGCGGTTGCTTGACACGTGTAATGACTTTGCCCCAAGAAGACTTCGCCCACCCTCACGGCCTACGGTTCTGTGGGCGGGTGCTGAAAGCTGTCAGTTACGACGCTGATTGCATGGGGTTGGGGATCAAGCGTGAGTCGACACCACCGCAGGAAGACGCTGGCAATTTCTTTCATAAAAAGGCTAGATTTGCGAGTTTTATTCCTTGGTGCTGCAATCCTCAATTCTCAGAAAGTTTTGAGCGAAATGGAAGAGTCAGATACCGTCTAGTCTCATGTCATATTCATATATATTTTTTAGTCAAGGAAGGTGTTCTGATAAATGTCGGTGTCATTTTATGTTCGTCCAGCATTGTTTAATAATATGTTGGAAACAATAGTGCGTGAGTGGAACAAAATGTGTAGATACAAACTAGCTCAAGATCAAGTTTAGCTTGTGGTATAGGGAATGCCCCAAAAATATGTACACAGACATTCAGTGAATTCGTGTTGCTCGAAATTCAATCGTCCCTCCGCCATTTTGCGTATCTCAGTTATGGGAAAAGATATTTCGGTGCCATCTGTTTAGTTCTAGGTTTCCCTCGTAAACATAACACACGGATACCGATAACAAGGTTAATATTCCGTATTGTAATGTGTGTGCACTTTTTTCAGACATCCTATTTCATGTACACATAAAAAGGGATACGGGGGTAGAGAAATCATGCGATTATTTCGGAAGTGATTCTTTGGTTTGTGGTCCATGAGAAGATATTTTAAAATAAACTTTAAATAAATATGTGGTGTGGACTGAACTGCTTAATCTGACTCAGAGTAGGTCCAATGACAGGCTGTTATTGAAGGCGGCAATGAAAATTCGGATTGCATACATTGTAGGAAATTTCTTGGCCGGTTGAGTGACTATCAGCCTCTCAGAATTAGCTCTTCTGAGCAAAGTTCTTTGACAGAGCGCATATAAAAGAGATCATGTCCGTCCGTCACTCCACATAGTTCTCTTACACCAATACTGATATTGAGTGTCTGCACTGACAGTTGAGAGAATTTGATTTTAGTTCCGGCCACTTCTTATGTCTAAATAGAGTGCGATCGTTGATAAACTGGAAGATAACATACACAGGGATATTATTCTTAGCACTTTTTTAAAGGTGAGTTGATTTTTTGTTACTTCGGACAGGCACTTCACTCGTATTGGGAATATCTTGTGCGGTTGGCGGTGAATACTCTATTCAGAGAATGAGTAATAATTGTGCTGTATAATGAAAAGTGAATTTAATTTTTAATTTTTTCTGTACTTGCTGTGCTTGTAAGTAGAATCATAATAATTACACGAAAGTTTTTACACTGTCAGAAGACTGTATGTATTTTCAGATAGAAAATGAATCTACATTCGTAATACTACCTTACATCCGTACACTAACAAATTTAACACTCAAAAGGCAGTAAAAATATACAATTCCTTGTACTGGGTGAAGAGTGCTGTAAGCTGCACTATGATTCTGTTTCAATAATCATTAATTCAGTACCTGTCTGTTCGTGTTCCATTGCGAACATGAACAAAATGGAGCAATAAATCTACGGCACAAACGACACAATAGGTCACAGTGCATTTGTCTCCATTAAATTAATGAAGCAAGCAAAATGCACATTGGAATCAGCAGCGTACATTTACGGGACATCAGTCAACGCATCCCAGCGTCTCCGTATGATCAGAATGTATCATTCGCTGTGATTAGTTCGTTATCAATTGGGTTCGCAATTTCACAGACATTAAATAATTGCCTGAAAATCTGAGCATCTGTACTGAAGCCGGGAGCTATTAAAGCCGTCGATTTAATTTTATCGCGTGTGGACTCAACTGCATGACGCTCGTTCACTTTGGCATTGCCTAGTAAACAAAGCAAACAGTAATCATTACTCGAAGTTCAATTTAACCGTGTTTTAAGAACGCCTGTTAAGTAGCCCGTTTACTCTCTCTACTAATTTGATATAGCAATGTGTCAGCCAAAAAAGAGATTTGGGCTCAATTTCTAGTAAATTGTAAGCTCAAAATACGCCCACATAAGAATTTATTAGTGATCTTTTAGTGAATTACGTATCTGGTGTTTTACACATTTCCTTCATTCGGTCTCTTGTGGGATGAACCTATGGGTCGTAAGATTTGAGGTTTTCACAGCGGTGAGTATGAAGATTTCAGAGGTCATACTGTCTCCGTCATCAGGGCGATGAGTATGAAGATTTCTGTCTTCTGGGTTGTTGGTCTGTGTAGTCTGGTCGATGTCCACCAACGTTTCAGAGGTCATACTGCCTCCGTCATCAGGGCGATGAGTATGAAAATTTCTGTCTTCTGGGTTGTTGCGCCGTGTAGTCTGGTCGATGTTAACCAACGTTTCAGAGGTCATACTGCCTCCGTCATCAGGGCGATGAGTATTAAGATTTCTGTCTTCTGGGTTGTTGCGCTGTGTAGTCTGGTCGATGTCCACCAACGTTTCAGAGGTCATACTGCCTCCGTCATCAGGGCGATGAGTATGAAGATTTCTGTCTTCTGGGTTGTTGCGCTGTGTAGTCTGGTCGATGTTTACCAACGTTTCAGAGGTCATACTGCCTCCGTCATCAGGGCGATGAAGGAGACAGTATTACCTCTGAAACGTTGGTGGACATCGACCAGACTACACAGCGCAACAACCCAGAAGACAGAAATCTTCAACCTATGGGTCCATGGAAGAAGCCATGGCTACTTCTTAACTAACTCTGAGTTACTATTCTCGAGATTAATGCTCTATATCTGTATTTTCTTCATATATAGAAACTTCACTAACCGACGAGAATTGGCCTAAAATTATTTAAATTATTCCTTCCCTCAGTGATAATAATGCAAAACTCGCTCTGTTTATGTCAAGGGCATTCTTTCGTCTGATTACGACACATAAAATTCTTTTAGGTGACAAAAGAGAATCCGGGGAATAGAGCTATTCTTGAGAAGCTAATTGTCGGTCAGTTAGTAAAAAATAGAAGGCGGTCGAAGTAGAAGTCAAAGGCTGGCTACACTCCGACCACCTGGTGCCGACACCGCTAAGCAGACCATCCTTTTAAATGACCGGGTTCGCACTTTTCAGTCGCCATTAGGCATACATTGAAAACTCGTCAGTTGATACGGAAGATTAATTTTCTGAAACTGAAGTCTGTGGAATGAGGCAACACAATTTCTGATCACAATTCTTAGTTAGACGCGATAGTAAAATTCGATCCACTTTTCAAAGTAGAAAGAACAATGTTGTTAAATTAACTTTGTTTCATGTACTTTACATTATATACGTATTTTTTTTCGCCCTGGTAATGGAGGCACCAAGAACCTCTGAAACGTTGGTGAACTTCTATCAGACTATACGATGCTACAACGCTGTGAGAACCTCTGATCCTATTATACTTATTTATTTACATTCTATATATATTTATATAATTCACGCTCGTTTGTAGTTAGTGTCAGATTTCTTTCAACTCTCAAAGAATTTTTTTAAGCCTTTGACAAATTATTAATTTTATAAGTAGTGCTTTTTCAACCGAGTCCATCTTAAAACTAAACTCTCGTGTTTGAAGAGTAGTGGCGGCAATCGGTAGAGGCAGTGACTGCTACTGTGGGCACCTGCGCCGACAAGTCAATGTCGCCATCGAATGGTTTCGTATGTGCCCAGCCTTTAAACGCTACGGAAGACTCCGTCAGGTGGCATTTTAGGGTGACAGCACAAGTGGAATGAAAAGTCGGAAATGACAGACTTTTCTGCTATTTTATAACTGTGACATTTCTAACGATTGGATTTCAGAACGTCGAATAATGGTCCTGAAAGTAGGCTACTGAATGGAAAAACGATGTTAGAAAGATTGTGTTAGGAAACATGCAGCGCTGCTGTAGTAAATAAAAGAACATGGCCAACGCGAGTGTACAGTAATAAGACAACCATAGCAAGCGCTCAGTCGTAAAGTTTATTCAAAGAGAAGAACAAACTTTCGTGTTCCAAAATTTTCCTGCTGACTGGTTTTGGTAACTGCACATTTTAAGACGGTATTTTCTATGCACTGAAAAATCTGGGTATAGTGTTATCAGTTTAGATACTTTAAGGACATTAAAACTAATTTTAGGCTAATTGTAGCTCTTGCGCGGACTACTCTACTTACTTCTAACACTTAGGCCTAAGTGTTATAAAAACTATGACTAATTTTGTCCTGTTATGAACCAGGATAAGATGATAGCGTAATGGAAGTTAATACATCCTTAGCAAATGTGGCAAAGTTTAAATACGTTACATGAAATTAATAATAAGACATAATAAATTATCCTCTTTTTAAGGAGATGTGTTACCAGTTCACAAGAATCCACCACTGGACCATATCCGGAGTCAGACGAATTCAGTCCACACCCTCGCACTCTATTTCCATAAAACCAATCTTAATACAGTCCTCCCACCTATGTCAGGGCCTTTCGAATAATATTCTTCCTTACATTATTACGATCTAAATAATATGTAGGCTAATATTCTCATCTGTATCATGTATGCTACATTCTCCGTACATTGTATACGTGCTCTTGATTTTATGCTTCGAGTTCTTGTTTTATTTCTTATAAATTGATAAAGTTCTTTTGTGACCCGTGGAAGTCTCTAAGCTTACTGGCCTAGAAATCAATCTACAACTTTCTAACACTTGTGCGACGGGCATTCGCTTGTTCATTCCGATCTGTAATATGCAAGAGTTAGTACAGACAGCTGAAATAGAATACGACCTGCTGTACTTTATAATTGGATTGTATCAAATTCGCAGTCGCTGTATCTTGCTGACATAATTTTGTTGAGTCAGATATCTCGATTGATGGCACTGTTTCATTATGGATTCATAATAATGTTATTGCTGCTGAATTTATCAGCTGCAAAAGAAGGGAACATCGATGTTAAAGAGCTGAGTTTCGTCTATGTAAAATCAACGTTTCCTTTTCTTTCTATTCTAGTTACTGTAGGGATTGGATCTTTTAAAAAATGTGAGAATATTTAATGAGCGCGGTTATGCCCTAGGCTGGCTGAAGTCAATACAGCCATGAGACAAAATAAATGCAACGGGAACTGTGAAATTTTTTTTACATGACGGGCAAGAATACAAAGAATATTTCCTACTGTGTTAAAATATTTATAGACCACTACAAATGGAAACAATACACAAACTAGATTCATAGCCTATTATCAATCGAAACACTTTCTCATATAGGAAAGTAACCTCAAACAGATAACAGTACTAATAAGATGTCTATCTAGTAATTCGCTCCAGTAACTCGTCTATCTGAACAAGGCTTTAGAGTGAGAAATAGTCACTTTATTTCTGTATGACCAGTTCAAGTCAGCCATTCACCCATCAGAACCCCTTCTGTGCTAATGATCCACTAGACTCTGATGCGCGATGCCTTTCCCCGCGGAACCAATAGCCCTCGAGAGACTTAGTTATATACAAACCACTAGGAAAAGAATTATTTTTCCCACCAACTCTTGGTCGACGATATCTGTGGACTAAACTCATGCCCCGGTGGCATAATAGCAACTTTTATCAAGCAAACGCTTTTAGAATATAACATTTATTTTCTGATTTTTTATTATTCTATCTACAGATATTGTCATATTTTACCTTTCTTAAAATATAATATTATGCCCTAAATATAACAGTCCTGTCAGATGGCCCCTTCTGATGTATGCACGTGTATATACTATTAGTAGGTCTGATAATCAGACCTAGTACCCACCAGTAGCTTGTACAAGAATCAATGCAACCAGAGACATGGGGAGATTTTTAAATGCAAACTCCTGGCCGAAGCAATAAACAGCGGTTTACAGAACGAAGAGTAAACAAAAGAATAAAAGGTGACAGGGTTCGAGCAGGAAAAATTGCGCACCTTTTAAGTCGCCTTTTATGCATTTTTACTTTATTGATAATTCATATTGTCTAATGCGTATGAGATGTGAATTGTGTAACGGACATCACTGTTTAACGTCCGATGCTAACTCGGAACAAACCAAACATTTATGGGCTACTTTCAGTGTATTTCTACAATGAAATTATTGTTAAAATCCGTCCAGTACATTCGAAACTTAAACAGTCGGACGGACGAAGAAACATCGCGTACGTGATTTGAACTTTTTATAAATTTTATAAAGATATTTTTTGGAAAAATGCAAAATAACATCACAGTGTTCTGAATAGTACTTATGTTCGTTCATAATATCCTATAAATCACTTCATTGCATTGGTATATTATATTTAAACGGCTTTGCGATACAAACACTTTCACTGATGATATTAAAATCTACACGATGTCCTCATTGCGATCCTGCAGTGCGTCTCCCATTGACGAATGTAATGAACTAATTCCTTGCAGCGGAACAACTTCAAGAAGCTGATAGTTATTCAGTCAACAAGTTATCAAGATTTTATGGAATCCGAACGACACGACCTTCCCGTAATGAGTGGGTTACTGCATTGGTTGCCGTATTTCTTAGTCCTAACTGCACAGAATCCAAATATCTTCACTGTACTTACCATGTCGGCTCCAGAATGTTTACGTACAGTCAGGGGCATGCGTACTACAGTTTATTACCCATTTATCCATGCCATAAACCAAAGAATCAAAGAATGTTACTGATCAGCTGTAGGTTTCAAAATGTTCACCGCATTGGATGAACCCAGCCTTCTGATGCGTAAAATGTTACTGGGAAAATGGAGGCCTGCTGAAGCCGGAATTTGGCCTCGGTAGTCATGTGTGGAAATCGAGAACTGTGATGGATACAGCATCCTGCTTATTGCAACTACATTCCATGACAGTGGTTCGGAAATGAAACTTCGAGGTGGGTGGGGAGGGGTATATATTTCACAGGCATTGGAAGACTGCCCGGACAACAAGAGGTAACAAAATAATCTGATTTCATTAAGGAAGGAGCTTTGAAATGATTGTAGCGAAAACTAAGAATGCGAAAAATTAAAAGCGTACGTGCGGGATAATTGTTGTTGGATTATGTCATTGCATTTGTATGCCACACAAAAGTGATGCAAGGAATATAATTTATTAACATTCTTCTATTTAAAAGGTGAGCTTAAAAGAAACAGCACATCAATAATTACACAAACTAACGCTTCATTTCTATGCATGTGTCCAACTCAGCACGAATATTCAACGCAAGGTAGGCGACGTATAGATCCAATGCAGCTTGTTAAGCGATCATGACTTATTTGTCTTGTAAGTAGAAAAAGAGAAATGAAAACCTTCTTAAACATATATGCTGTCTCCATCTTCAGACCTGAAGATGGAGACAGCATCATTTTCCGAAACCCAGAAGAAAATTATTTTATCTTCACGCGCTCATACTCTGGTGATATTTTCCAACCTTCAATTATTTTATTTCTTTAAATTTAAACTCTTTCCTCAACATTTTACTCTCAATATTTGTTTTCGCTTTGTGTGTAAGGTCAAATATAAACAAGAATAAAAATTATGCGTTTTCATACTCGACAAAGAAATTCCAAACACATTCAGAAAGCCATCTGGACAGAAATAAGAATCTAGGCTTTATCATGTACCTTATTTAATAAGCTTCTTAAGGAACAAATTTCAGTTTTATTCATATTTAACTACATAATTAGATAATTACTGGTAACAAAATCTGAACTGTAATTAACATATATGATACAAACTGTAATGTTTGTCTTCAGTATTATTAAGAATCGCTATTATCGGACTGCACACTTTCGTCGTGAAATGCGCAGGACCAATGAACTACGTAAACGAGAGGTGCAAGAAGATAATCACATGCCACTGGTTTGATCTTCGGAACTGGAAGATAGATCTGACAGTCTGGTAATACTCCGCCGTGCCCTTTCACAGAGTAAAGAGAATAGTGAGGAAGAGAGAGAGAGAGGGGGGGGGGGCAGAAGTTTTAGTCAAGAACTGTGATTATTGGAGAGGCGAGTGAGAAGGCTGTTGATGTTATTGTGCTAGCTGTTGGAAGGGATTCCCGGAGAAGAGTGGGCGCGAAATAACACAGAAGTGTGAGGAGTGAGTCAGGTCAAAGGACTCATCAGGGGATCGCTCGACAAGCAATACAGCTTAAGGGAATGGTTGATGAGAAAAGACACAGCTGTTAAGTGTAATAGGATTGCAATCACAAAGGTAGGGAGAAAGAGATACAAAACGAAAGAAAGCCAGAAATAAAGAACGAAAAAGAAGAAAGGAGGACAGATTATATAAAAATAAGTATGAAAGGAAAAGAAGGCTTCATGATCTGGTTGGTGCCGCACATCAAGCTGTTTTAGAGAACGAGAACATCCGCTCCAATATTGGTCAGCTGAAACTTTGCGATAACACTTATAAAAGACACGCGCAAGCCGCTCCACATTCCTTACGTCCGGACTATGACACGGTTCACTATCTGCGTGTTGTGCATGACTGACCACGTTGTAAATAATCACCCTAGACTCTACGTGTAATTTACAAAAGCTGCTACATTAGGCAGATTGCAGAAATACTTCTAATAGATGTAAAGGAAAAGAAGAAACGCGGTACGAGACAAAGACACGAAAGAAATAATTCAGAGTTGAATTTGAACGGGTTCATTTCCACTAATCAAGTTTCAATTTTATTGCCAAACTTTAAGGCGTTTGGCGACCAGTGATGGGAACTTGTTAACAAGGCAATGAATCTTAGGATTCCATAAAATCTTGATAACTTGTTGAAATGGTTCCGCTGCAAGGAATTATTTCATTACACTCGCCGTGATGCAACGTTGTATTATAAATATCGAATAGTGCATTAAACATTTAAATCCCAGTGGTAACATCTTGTACTACATGCTTAAACAGTGAGTTATTGCATCTTGCTCACGGTGTGCTTATAAATTTCGTATGACTTTCAGAGTAAATAGCGATTATTTCCTAAAACAGTATCAGCCATTTTATGTTTCCAATGGGGAAGTGTTGTATTTTCATTTAAATTGGGACTGATTGTTTAAACGTGATTTAGATGATCTTGTGGGCCAAAGGATTAAAATATTTATTGTTATTAGGTGACGTGACAGCTGTGGACCTAAGTCGATTTATGCATTAAACCATTAAAATGTATATGGCCGGAAATGCCAAGCTGTTTTAGTTGTGGGAAAAATAGGATGAGTTTATAATTTGAAGCGAGTGCAGTGTGAGTGTACCGAATAATAAAGCATATAAATCGGATAATTAAACAAATAACCATTTGTACGAGTAAAATTGTCTATGAATATTCTCAAATACTCTCAGTTGACTATCCTGGTTTCCGGTGACCAAGAAAGTACCAGGCAGATAGGGCAGAAAAGAAACTTGAGGCTGTACTGCTTCATTTTATAAAGAGCAGACTCTGTAATGTAATTTACGTGCAGATTAATAAAGAGCATAGGCCTACATACCTTAGAAACATATGCCTATAAACACTAGGGGGAGAATGAAGATCTTTGAGAGGCGGAATATCATTCGCTGTCGTCTCCATCACTACACATCTGAACTTATTAACACTGAATCCTGAACTAAGGAGCTTGATGTGGGTGTAGCACCACTTTGTCCAGCTTCTCAAAGCAGTCCCTGATTCTGGATTAATGCGATAGTGCTTGTACTCTTAAGGTGAAAAGTGGAGTACTGCGCTCCATATTTCATGTTTAGTCTCATAAGTATCTGGCTACAGAAGGAAAAGGAACAGGGGCTATATAAAATGGTTCCTGAAGCGATTTCAGATCTCTTCTGATTAATGATCCCCTTCTGCGAGGTGAATAGCCAGTAATAGAGGCGGCTTTACAAAGATAACCCAGTTTTCTGGGGTAAGATTCAGTATCACCCATGTATCTTCAGACACTTCTGAAATTTTTCTTTCAATTTCGATGTGACATTTACACTGTCGCACATATTTCATTTTCTTCAGATACTGATTTTATGACCGGTATTAATATAACTAATTATTCTGTTGCAATTCCGGTTTATAATACCCAATATTCTTTATATTTGGTTAAAAATGTTAGCTTTTCCGACAACATATTCGTCGCTGTATACTTACAGCATTTAAATGGGAATCATGTGCTTCACATAGTCATGTAATTTAAGTCGAACTTGATTCAACTGTGTTAGGATAAAATCGAATAAACAACATCATCATTATATCCGGTAATGCGGTCGAGATTCGAACACTATATCACTCGTATTCAAGTGCAAAGCGTCGGTTGTATTGGAAACAGGCTGCGTCGCTCAGTTATTGTTCCCTCTAACATTCATCCGCTAGTTTCTCCGTGCTTATTCATTGCATGATTCATACATCTGTATTCTCTCTTTTTTTTATTTTCTTAGAGAGAAGAATTCCTAACACCAAATTAGAATGCGTGTATTGAAAAGAAACTTGGTACGGAGCCCAGAAAACTCATAATGTATACTATAAAACATGTTGCGTTCTCATGACAATACAGTGGGATGTGTGACGCAGAGAGGCGTATAAATAGTGGTTAGAAACTGCAGACCGAGTTACTGAAATATGGCATGAAATGCGGGCACGTGAATAAGCGCATCTGCATGAGTTGATGTATTCGAAAATTGTTTCTTGATTTATTTCATGACAGTACTCAACGTAAATGAAAATCTAAATTATGAATTTGAATAAAGGAAGTGGTTGTGGTCCAGTCTCAGTTATTATAACTGCATTTTTTCAGGACTGAAAAACCCTCTCAGTCATGATACTCCTCCCTCAGACTGAGATTATATCAGTGACCTGAATACAAGACGAGATTGCTAATCACCAAGTTGTTACATTTGTTATTTGGCTTCTAAAATTTTGTTCCGTGACAAAAGAAAATAACTTCAGCACTTGCCACTTTATTTTGCTCTTTTGCAACGCGGGTCGAATATCTGTTATCTGTTGTCTGTCTTTCGCACACATGACCAATTTCACGGAACAGAGTCCTTTTTGAGAAGCTGTATAATTGTTTAAATTGTCAGAAAACTGTTTCAATTTAATCGATTTCAAAGACGAACCGGTCACTGGACCTTGCCGACGACGAGACAGTTGAATCCATATGAGTCACATTCATTTTGTTAGTTCACTTTTGACTGAGTCTGGGCTCTTTCCTTCAGGATGTTTTACTACAATTTTTTATGCATGTCTCATCTCCTATATGACTCGCCCACTGTCATTACCCTCGATTTAACCGGTCTAATAATATCTGACGAAGAGTACAAATTGTCAAGCTGTCATTGTGCAAATTTTCTCCATCCTTTTGTCTTAAGTTCAATTATTCTTACTAACATGACACGTTTACTCAAATTCTAGTCCGCCGGCGCCATGAATTGGCATTGTTTCTACAGATATCTGACAAGTGACTGAAAATTTACGTGCTTCGCTACTCGGTTACTCGGATGTTAATTCTGTTCCGTTCCCAGAGACTCGAGGCCATATTAATACCTTTCAAAAGTGTGAAGCTTCTTAATGTTCAAATCTCTTGTATAAGTCCAATTGCAGAATATGGCTATCTTCTGGGTTGTAGCGCCGTGTAGAAGACCAACGTTTCAGAAGTCCTTGCTGCCTCTTAACATTAGGGCGATGCACTCACCGCCGGGAGAACTTCAAATCCTGTCAATTACAGAAGTTCATATTTTTAATTAAAACCACTCAATATTTATGAACAACATAATTTACTTCACATTAGAAATAAAGTGGCAGGTGTCTTGGCAAAATTGAATATCCTGCACTCATCTTACGCCTGCAGTATGACGATTATACTGCGCGCTACAGAAGGGTGTCGGAGAAGTGGTCGTCGTAGTAGGGCGAACTGTATTCGTTTCAGCAGTGTAGAATAGAGTTATAGTGTAACGAGCCTTGACAGTTGGTTTGTTTCGGACGCTGTGACCTCCTTCCGGATAACAGCACTCCAAGCGGTGTAGAGTTAAGGCATCTTTGTGACGCTCTTTGCTGAAGCCAATTTGATTGTTGTCCTTCGCTGCGCCTTGTTCTGTGCTAACCTGATTCACTGCACGGTTATAAGCCTAATAAGAGTGTTCAACGTGATATGAAATGACAGACGCTCGATCCAGTTTAATTTCTGTGAGCGGTGTGAAAATTACTTTTATCACCTCGTGTACTCTGCTGTTACTTGACTTCCTGTTTTGATTGGGTTGTTTGTTCCAAATCAGAATACGACATGTCTACTACTTTCTCAGCTGTTTCTCGAACTGAATTATGTTTATTATGTAAAGAGTTCCCAAAAGAAGTCAGAGGTCCTTGCTGCCTCCATCAACAGGACGATGATGCAGACTGAAGGACCTAAAACGTTGGTAAATATCTACCAGACTTCACGGCCCTCTTCGGATGCACCGCTTTGAAAACCACAAATTCTGCTGGTATTTTTAGTTTTATTATTTTGATGGAAGAATGTTACATGTACGATCATGTTCACTTCAAACTGTATCGCAGCAGTTATGGCTGTCCAGAGGCTGTGTTGTTATTCTTTGTAACACGTTACAACGCGCGAGAGCGCCCTCCACCGATTTCAACCACTGCCTTTTATATATTGTCGCATGAGGGAATAAAAATTGAGTCGAGCACAAATTTTCGAAGCTGAACTATAAAGTAGACATGACCATCATTCTTTGCGAGAGCACTACGTCACGGGAGATTCTGGGAGAGATCGTAACAGCTGTACGGCGCTAGAGACAGAAGTAATGGCAGCACATCTGAATAAGAAAGAAAGAAAGAACTAAGCTGCGCTCTAGGAAGAGATAAGAGAGAGAGGAAGGGAAATTATTTTGCAATTGTTAAAGAAATGGACGAAACCTAACCGAACTTTTGTCGGAATTCTTGCCATAGCATTATGAATCATCCTCCGACAGCCCAAGTTGTTTTCCATTGTCTCGTCCACGTGAGGTTCTTGCGTAACAAGGCCAGGCCGACCAGTACATCATCGTCTAATCGTCGTTGTAATGAATTCTGGAACAGAAGCATCTCGTACTTCAGTGTGCTTCTTAGATTTTCCCACGTTGTAGTACACTCGTGTAAAATTCAGTAATTCACACCATACTACACCACTTTATCTCGTACATGATTCTTTGTGTTTACGTATTTCTGCATGCAAACACAATTCACACTATTTTTCATATCTCTTAATTTTTTTAGTTTGTAATAGACTCATTCTTATATGGATGTAGGAAATGGTCCATACGTTTAAGCATAGAGCATGCATACTTGAGGGCTTTGAGGACGTTTATAAAATTATTAATTAACCGTCTACACACAGTGTTTTCCGATTTATATGCTATAATCTAAGATGTCTTGAAGTTTTATTTTGCTAGAAGACGTGTTTCGGACTTACTAGTCTATTTCAGGCAAACCATCCTAGCGTTAGGAACAATATTAAATGTGTTTAAAAACTATGAAACAAATAAAAACATAAGAGTGTTTGGATGTATGAGAGAAGAAATAACGGGAGAACGGGAGAACGGTAAAATGGAGAGTTACATAATGAGAAAGTTTCTTAGCCATATATTTCATGATAATCAGATCAAGGATTCTGAGATATGTGGATCATGTATCAGACTTACAAGTGATGAGGAATGCCTTCGAAAACCTCAAGGGAAGAGTTCATTTTTGAGATCTGTTTATAGATGGGTGACTAATATTAAAATGGATCTTGAAGAAACAAAAGGCAGTTGTGCATATTTCTTGTCATTCTTTTTCTATTTTGGGATATCATACTACGTTACACCAATTTCTTCGAAAAGTCAGCATGCAGACAGGTGCGAATTCATAAAGTTACGTCGGCTACATTTAGTTTTGTCGGAATATGCACTAGGAGAAATTATGTAGGCAATTTCTGACTAGATATTATTGCTCACTTTTGCACAATAACACAATTGTGATCGCCTCGCATCCAGACCAAACACAGAGAAACGGAGAACACCGGATAAACGTGTATTTTATATTCTATAACTTTTGAACTAAACCCATGTCCGTAAGACTTGCAGCACGATTTTGTGAAGTAATACTGTTGAACATCGAGTAAACAATTTCAGTTGTTAGGTTTGGGATAATGTTTAATTAATGTTGCGAACAATATGGGTATTTGTATATTTTAGTTTTGTTCATCATCAAGTCCCTTTCATTACCTTCGCAGAAAAGGAACGAGATGAGAATCCAGCGAACACCAATGCGCTAAATTACTACATAACAACACGTTTTCATTTAAACTATTTTATTTTGTAATTTAGTTTTGTCGTCTGTCGACACTGTTAATTCGAAGTTTTGATAGGAATTTAAAATTAGAACGTATATTTGGAATATGTGGCGACTGGCAAAAAATATTCGTGAGTTTAATTAATGAACATAAAAAAGTACAAAGTGCGATTTGACCCCAGCGTATCGTGGGCCCATTACAAGTCTCAAAATGACTGTGTCGTTATGTGAAATCCCTACTTTAGTTCCAGCAACCGCGAACAGTTCCAATTTGTACCTTCAAATTTATGTAGTAGTCACTGTTTCCAATAGAGTGGTAAACTTCTTGTCTCTCTCATCCTCCCTTTCTTTGTTTATTTATTTTTGTCCTTATCAGTTGATGTATCTTATTCTTTACTTCTTTTCTTTCCCCTACATTTTCTCTGTCTTTCTACCCTCTGTTCGTCTTAAATGATGTGATGTAAAGCAATTCACAGTTGTGGGATTTTTCGATCACAATCTCGAGCTGCAAGTCAGTTATATTACTTACGCTTTTTGTGAATTCTCTTAAACCAATCAGTAATTTTCTGTCCTGGTGCTTTTCAATTAACAAGTCTGCTTCCTTCTACGTGAATCTACTTTATAGAGCGCGGTTTATTTTCATCTGGACATTTCAATTCGTGGTCAATTAATTCTACAATTCACACGTTATTTATTATCATAAAAAAACTAATAAATAAATATAAATGTATTTATTTGCCAGTTGTTTTTAACATTCAACGAGATTATTTTAATTATTTCTAACATTCCTGTCTATTTTGTGTTTATTTTAATTTTCTTTTAGTATTAAATACAATTATTTGCCTAACGTCACACATTCAAAGATAAATCTGTAATTACTGTTACTTAATGAGTTTGCATGCAAGAGATTTGTAGGTTCCTGAAGTGCCGATCCGAAAGGAGAGTAGGAAACAAGAGCAGCTTTGTATAATGGCGCTCTAGTTTGAAGCACGAGGAACAATAAAGCAGGCCAAGGCTGTAGCACCAAAATATTATTGTGTTATGAACTTGTTAGATGATGAGATGCCTCTATCGCATGGTAGACTGGCGTTATAGATTTTTATCTAAAATAAACCCAGAAGGGAACTTTAATTTGTAAAAAGATGTTGCAATCCTTGTTCTTGTTGAGAGATGGCCTACAAGTTAATAAAGCTCAGAACTGTCATACCGTACATCGGTTCGTGAAATTCAGGTCAGGCTTTCTGACTTGCACGAAAAGAAAACAATCGGATAGCCTCTTACTTCACTGTGTAAAGGCGAAATCCAAGTATCAGCGCTACGGAACATCTCGGGTCCCGGTTTGACTCCCAGATTGCCAGTTGTATTCAATTTTTGCTCTGTCGTTCATATGCTATAGATTAATAATTATAAGTACAGTTTTTACAACTTTATAATTGAAAGAACCGTTCTCTCGATGTAGGATTTGATTTTTTCACAGTTATATAGGTACATAGCCAAAATTGAACACGGAGCTACAACCCAGGTTACAATTCAAAAGCATCTTATTCTTGCAGGATTTGAGGTTTTCACGGCGGTGAGTTTGAAGATAGCTCTTTTCTGGGTTGTTGCGCCATGTAGTCTGGTAGAAGTTTTTTTAAAAAATCTTAAAACTTTGCATACCGTGTAGTGTATTAGAGTATAAAGTGAACAAACATGTATTAATTTCCCTGATGCTACTGATGATGACCTCTTGAGGTCGAAACGCGTGTGGAAATAGTGTCCATTATAGTGTTAATAGTTGTTGGTTTGTTCACTCTATACTCTGGTAGAGGTTTACGAACGTTTCAGAGGTCATTGCTGCATCCATCATCAGGGCGATGAGGATAATATTAAAGTGGATGTCGATTAGATTTAACTGATTCGTGATAAAATTCAGCTACTGAACCTAACGGATGCGGCAGTGAAATTTCGGATTCTATATAAAGCGAATGGTTTGTTTGTTTAACGACATTATCCGTAACTCAGACTAGTGTCGAATCATAGGATGATTAATAATAATTAACTGGAAATAATGTGAAACAAGCGGTCGTGGCCTTGTTTATGGCACCATCTCAGGTTCATTGGAGTTGAGTTTGTTGTTTATATTTATGTAAAGTAAACTATGTGAAGTTTTCTTTCAGAGTTTAATATATGGGTCGTGACTTCGCGAAGTGGAATTCAATGTTTAGCCGAAACACGCAGTCCTTCGGTTCGGATATAGAGCGTGCGTTTGGGAATTTCAGGTTTTCCGGATGTCAGAGAATTTCTTGGATTGTATTCCGGTGGCTGCCATGATTCCTATTCTTAAACTAACATAGAGCAAGCGATCCGGAGGGAATTGTACATATAAGAAAAGAGAGGCACAACGCAATAAACTTGGAGAGAGAATCGAAGTGAGGAAAAGAGAAACTAAATTGTAGAAGAGTGCGAAAAGGACGGAGAGAAGAGCCTTTCGTCTTGGCGAGGCAAGACAACGGCAAGGAGTCTGGCAGGCGTCGGAACTTGGCGACGAGCAAAGCGTTCGAGTTAAACTTGACATGGTAGTGCATCGTTTTGGAAAACTTTGGCTGCCCTCCTCCCTAGTAGAGCTCTAGCATGAGCGAAGGCAGTTCGTGGTTGATCTTACACTGTGCGCTACAAGACGAAGGCTCCATGAGAACGCCACACAGTCTGCACTGCATTGTTATGTGTTTTTGTGGGGGAGGAGTGTTACATAATGGTTTCACTGCGATTTAAACAGCTCTGTCACTGTACGTAGCTGAAATAATTTAAAGTACATTAAAAAAATATATAGAAGAATGAGAGGAAACTGTTTCGTACATGGAAAACGTTCATTCTAAGCATTCCCTTGCAATATTTTCTTGTTTTTCTTCCGCTATCGTGGATTGGGAGCAGATCCGAATCCATGATTAATTAATACTAAAGCTGCTAATCCTTTCATAAATTTGGCAGGAGTCTTTGGACAGAATATCGATCCACCGCAGGGCTTCCTTACACATTATTCTGTGAAAATTTTATTCATAGATCTCTGTGGAGTGAAATTATTTGTTGAGAAATAATAGGGGGCATGGGTTTATGAATCGATTGGCAAGGAACGAGACAGACTTTCTTATATTTCGATATAAAAATAATATATTTACTTTGACTTTGCATACGAACCTACGACATGCAGATAGTGGGGACAAATACGTGTGAAATATAAACATTAATTTGTTTGCCCCTGTCAAGACCAACGTTCTGAAGAATGTGGTAATATTTGGAAAATTAATATTGTAAACTGTATGTCATATATTTATTATTTTACAAACAAAATACTTTGCTTTTAAGCTAATTTAGTATTATAAATACAGAAAGTGTTTGTAGTTACAAAAAGTTGCCAGCCTCGCAGTTTTTGAACGTTTTTTACAAAGCGCACTGCGTTTGGTATCTCGGACGCCATTTCAGTTGTTTCGTGGTGTGATTTGTGACTCGGAATCTAAGAAGAAGCACTGCTGGAAAACAGTGATGATTCATCTGTGTCTGTTCTGACGGTTCAGTGATCGTGTGTTTCTATTATTGTTTCTTGAAACGCAGAAGGTGTCTGTGTGTTAAGCAGCAGCAACAGTTTGTCGCTTTGGAAAGTGAAAATAGCTCCACCTACTCTACGAGGATAAAACGTGATTGGCTATCAGTAGTTCCAGCGAAGTAAGTAACTCTTAATTTCAGTTGTGGCTAAGGAAATGGAAACACCTAAATATATCTTATTAACGTTAAAAGTCTTTGAAGCATTATACTACGTAAAATAAAACTGCAACTTGATAGATTTCAGTTGCTTTTAGGCTTGATATTATGACATTTAATTAATAGGGCATTAATAGTTCTGTAAATCTATGCTAACTGGATAGGTTTTATGTTGGGCATCAACATTCTACAAACGATTTCATCGATGTGTCGAAGTGGAAATTGTGCACTAAATGTATTCTTGAATTCCTTCGTATTCTTGACTGACATTGTTTATGATGTACTGCAATTTGGTATTTGGCAGCTTAAAGCGGAGAGACATCATTAACCAAATTAATGGTGATGGACAACTTAAAAATATTTCCATTAAGTAAGAATATTCTGTGGAAGGTGGACTGCTGCCAGAAGTATTTATATACGAGGCGTTAGGTAAACTGATGATGCAAATACGGAATAAAAATTATCGAGTTACAAGAAGAGTTGTTAGGTCTGCATATGAAGAATTCTGTCTTCTCGGTTGATCCGCTTTGTAGTGTGGTAGATGTTAACCAACGTTTCAGAGGTCATACTGCCTCCGTCATCAGGGCGATGAGTCTGAAGATTTCAGTCTTCTGGGTTGTTGCGCTGTGTAGTCTGGTCGATGTTAACCAACGTTTCAGAGGTCATACTTCCTCCGTCATCAGGGCGATGAGTATGAAGATTTCTGTCTTCTGGGTTGATGCGCTGTGTAGTCTGGTCGATGTTTACCAACGTTTCGGAGGTTATACTGCCTCCGTCATCAGGGCGATGAGTATGAAGATTTCTGTCTTTTGGGTTGTTGCGCTGTGTAGTCTGGTCGATGTTAACCAACGTTTCAGAGGTCATACTGCCTCCGTAATCAGGGTGATGATTATAAAGATTTATGTCTTTTGGGTTGTTGCGCTGTGTAGTTTGGTAGATTCATCGTCCTGATGACGGAGGCAGTATGACCTCTGAAACGTTGGTTAACATCGACCAGACTACACAGCGCAACAAACCAGAAGACAGAAATCTTCATACTCATCGCCCTGATGACGGAGGCAGTATGACCTCTGAAACGTTCGTAAACATCGACCAGACTACACAGCGCAACAACCCAGAAGACAGAAATCTTCATACTGATCGCCCTGATGACGGAGGCAGTATGACCTCTGAAACGTTGGTAAACATCGACCAGACTACACAGCGCAACAACCCAGAAGACAGAAATCTTCATACTCATCGCCCTGATGACGGAGGCAGTATGACCTCTGAAACGTTGGTTAACATCGACCAGACTACACAGCGCATCAACCCAGAAGACAGAAATCTTCATACTCACCGCTATGAAAACCTAAAATCTTACAGGTCTGCATATGTTTTATTTCCAAGCGAGCTATACTTAAAATGTATTTTACAGATAAACTATTCTTTGAATGCTTACTGCAGTTTGCTTCACACTCGTTTGTCTGTAGTCAGCTACATAAACTCCAAAACATTAAAACACACAAAACTAAAACTTTATCCCTTGTTTATATGAGTGTGAAACCTCGTCTCTTACACTGGTAACAGCGCTGAGGAGAACATGAGACGTAAGAGAGAGAAAGTGACAAGAAGCTGGAAAAATCTGTTTAATGAGGAGCTACATAATTTTTGATCTTCACCGAATATTATTAGGGTCTTAAAATCGATTAGGATGTGATGCGCAGAACATGTAGCCCGCATGGAAGAGATCAGAAACGCTCAAACCATTTGGAAGAATGGATTTTAAATACGTAGAGATGTAGAATGTGCACTGGATGCATGTGGCTCAGGATATGGATGAGCGGTGGATTGTCTTAACGAGGTAATGAAACTGTAGGTTTCAAACGATTGTTTTTACTGGATGAACGATTGTTAAGCTATTTAATAAGGACAATGCGCCAAAAGTTGATTAGTTATGCAATTTAGAATGTTGATGTATCTGTAAGTGATGAATTAGATGTCGATGAGAATAGGCGGTTATCGGGTCGAAATTCGTACCGAAACGTAATGGGTACGAAATGCTGACCACTACCCTCCATGTTAGGCTGTTGTTATTAAAATAAATGATATTATTTCTTCGTTTAACTTTCCATAAAATCGTGGGATATAAATCAAACAAAATAAACAAATGAAACAAACAGGTTACCTCCTCGCTGAACCACTGAAACGTCCGTAATCCTCTACCACACAAGACGGTGCAACAACCGACAATACAGCCGTCTTCAAATTAAATAATTCAGTACCTTGCTCATTTTCATGCAAAACAGAAAGCGTTTATGGAGGGTCCATAACTGGATCTGATAAAAATGTTCTCGAATGGCCGGACGTTACTTGAAACCACAAGTGAGAGTCAGGAACGAAAGAGCCAGTTCAATTCACTTCAATTTTCATTCCGCCAATTGAGTGGAATTGCACTCCACAGACAATTTAAGTGCCACAGTTGGGAAAGTGCGTGGGCTTCTACTCCTCAGGGCAAGGAGTCTACACTAGAGGGGACAAGTAACACATTGTTTAACTCGATTCTTGCCGCAAGGAATTACAAATTCCAGTCAGTTGCAGTCCATCACACGTAACCCAAAACGGGAAATGCTTACACGTGACACAGAACAGCAGCCAGCCAAACCAACACATGCTGTTTGCACAGTGCAAAGTTACGAGCATGCAAAACAAAGTTAATCATTTTTAAAGCATAGCAGCTTAGCTCAGCATTAACGTATCTGTCATGTTGGCTGATGTCTGTTCTACCTTCTGATTTAGGTTTCGTAAAATGACAGTTTGTTTTTTCTGTTGTAATGGAATTTTGACAGACGCGCAGAATTTAATCTCTCTTTTGAAAGTGGGATGATGACGGAAACCGAATTAGTGAAATTCAAGATGAAAACACTAAAACTGCTATAAAGTCTAGACTCCACACTTTTGTACTAAGCCTATTCAACTCAAATAAAATTTTAGGGGTTCTCATGGTCGTGTGTATTTCAACACCGTTTTACATTTAGGTAGATACCAACGTTTCAGAAGAATATACTGCCTCCATCTTCAGGGCTGATTTCTTTTTCCTCGTTTACCATTGGTCCCTCCAGAATTTTTCCCTGTCCAAACAACTGACATGAATATCACAACCTATCCGCGCAACTTCTACTTCGCCCTGGTGATGGCGGCACTAAGCTACTCTGAAACGTCGTTAAATATCTACCAGACTAGACAGTGCTAAACCCCAGAAGACAGACATCTTTATAACAAATACTCCTTTGGAATGTGACGGAGTTAGGTGCTTGGTAGCAACAGAATTATAAAATCAGAAACAGATTTTGTTTGATAAACGCAGACTGCTTTTCACCTCAAAATCAGTTTGTTCTTCCGGCATTTCTCTTAAATATGCAAAACAATAGTTTTATGAGTTATTTACTGTTGTCAAAACTTGCCCTATCAAATTAAGGGATGAATATAGAATTAGGATGTCTGAGAAGAAGAAATCGCGAAATAATCGACCAGAGAGAGAAGGACAGCGACCTGGAGAAAGCTGTTTGATGACGAGCTTCTGAATTTATACTCATCACCAAATATCACGAGGCTGATAAAGTCGAGAAAAGTAAGATGGACGGGCCATGTAGCACGCATCTTGGAGATAAGGTGCTTATACAAAGTGTAATTTGGAAGACCTGCAAGGAATAGATTCTTTGAGAGACCGGAGGATAATATTAAAATGGAACTAAAAGAAACTGGGTGTAAATCCAAGGACTAAATTCATCTTTCTGAGTGCAGGGTCCAGTTGGTGGGATGATGGAAACACGACAGTGAATCATGGACTTCCATAAACGACGGGGGATTTCTTGGCCAAATGGGTCATTATCATGTTTTGAAGAAACAGGATAACATTAAGATGAACCTTAATGAGGCAGATTTTAAGAATCTGAGGTGGCTGAAATAGGGCAAAGGTTTATGTCCAATGGCGGGCTTTGGTATCAGAGAGACGCATTAACGAACCGAACTTGTGGCATTGTTCAAGTAGAGTTGCAGTTGTTAGCCGCAAAGAGCAGTGCGATCGATGTAGACACCCTGGGGCCTGGTGCAACCTTAATTGCCGCAGGTCATACTGAGAGACTAGCTACACGTTGCTTGACATAACCCGCTAACTTGGCCAGAAGTTGATAGTTTTTTATAAGAGTTTTGAGTTGTTATAATGGAACTCTTGGAGGCAAAACTAGGGACAACAGCCTGCTCAGAACGTGTATAACCCGGCTTGAGAACACCCCAGAAACTCCGAACTGATCTCGTCTGTATTGATTTCCTCTGGATAATGCTCTTAAAAGGAAAAGCGTCGCTTCGAAAGTAAAACTATTTTATTTTTTTAGTAAATATGTCGTAACACAATAACATCTGAATAATTAAATTGTCATACGGAGGGCTAACTATCAATGTCACTTTAGACGGCCCAATCCTTCTTCAGAGCGTAATTTTCGCTTTGGTGATCAAGAAATTTCCCACCATTTATGGAACCCAAAGGTCCATTACTACTTCAAAATATTAAAATCATTGCCAGAGTAGTGGAAGAAATCTGTCATGGCCCTGTTTATAAAAAACGACAATTATTGTGGTAATTATCGAGGAATATTTTGTTATCGACTGCATATAAAGTATTATCCCACACTATTCTTTCAAGATTATCACCGTACTCAGTCAACATTAGTGGAATCATGTGTGGATTTGGACATAATAAATCAACTGCTAATCACACATTCTATTAGTAATGATTTATAGTAGGATTTAGGTCATGTTCTAAGGAGAATAAATACGGTTATTAATTTTAGAGCGTAATTTAATTACCTCCTGCTTTTGGAAGATTTCTGTAGAAATTTTATGAATACGCTGCGATTCAAGTGTGTAATAATTTTGATCTTAATGCTTACTTAAACCTCATTACTAATATTCCTTTCATACATTCCTTTTCTTCTCTTCCTGAAGATTTCCTACTTTTATACATTTCGTAGTTCGTGTTATTCCGATTTATTTAGCTTGCAGTCTGTGACCATTTTAGTTTAGTCTGCTTTTCTTTGTCTAACAATATTAGCATTCATCAGGCCATGGCTTATCCTGCGTTAACTCCTTAACTCTCTTCGGTTGAATGTTTTATGTTCCTTCGAATATTGCTTACATTATAATCTTTCAAGCTTTTCAGAGCAAACATTTTTGTGACGTCTTTTGCTTATTGAGATTAACCCCTCAATATCACACTTCTCGTTTCTCGCTTATTTACTGTGGGACAAAGTACTCGTACTAAATAAATTCATTTCGTAATGGGCCTGTAGAATTCTTAGCTCCAAACACTGTGATAATCAAACATGATTATACTTAAAAATTCTGTGTAGGGCATGCGCTTGTTTCTTTATATCCAACTGAACCAGATTAATTTGTTTCTGCTGATATTCTTAAATTACAGGGCGTTATTGTAAGATGTTGATAAATGTTTTTTGTAATGCCATTCATGCTGTTTTATTTTGAATAAGGCTGTACTGTGTGAGAATATTACGTATAGGAATGAGGAAAGTGACTGTTATTGATAAAGGAAATAAGATTTGTGTTTAAATCTTCGGATATGGAAATTATATTTACATTATATTTAATATAATGATGAAACTTATTAACCCGTAAATGAAAGGTAATGAAAAAATAAATTGGAATCAGAGCGAGTGACATCATAGGCGAGATTCGTACAGTTCAATTTGGATATCAAAGGAAATATCGCGAGACACGAATCGTGAGCGTATATTTTAATGACCTGAAGAAATTTAAATTATTCTAAATGCAAAATTGTTTATTTATTAATTTATTTGTGGTTTATTTAAATACTCTGCATTGTCTCAGACTGTATAGCGTCGTATTATAAGATGATTAATGAATCGGAAATGGTCTGAAATGAAAGGCTCGAGACTTTATTTACGTCATAATAACGGCATTTATCTGCGGTAACTAAAGAAAACCACGAAAATCTGCAGTCATGTTAGCTGAGTTTTGAAGCAGGAACTTCACAAATAGGAAGCAGCAGTGCCATCTACTCGGCTTCTACGGTGGATTTAACTATCGTAGAAATGGAATATAAAACTTGCAGAAACGTTTATCCAATCGGAATTCTCCGAGCGTGGGCAAGGGGGACCAGACTGGATAATGACCCGAGACCCGTGTCATTTTGAAAAGTTCTCAGGGTGTGCTAATATCAGTAAACCACAGAAAGTTTGGATATTATGTTAATCAGTCTTGTTATTTGGTCCAGTTTTTAAAATTACGACTTGTAATATTAACACAAGCACAAAAGAAAATTAAAATTTTATATAAGAATTATAGAGTTTTAATTTCTTGTGAATATCAACTGGAACACCGAGTCAGTCCACTCTCAGACTTTGGGTTTCAGTAGTCAGTAGCGGAACGTCATGTTCCAGCAAGATCACTGGTTCACTTTATAGTCTGCTACCAGCATTACTAATCTTCCTGCACTCTTCTCAAAACTTTGCCTCGATTTCACCAACTCAGCCCCCCCCCCCACATCTTGTGAGCATGGGTCTGTTCCTACCCTCATCAATCATCATGTGGTCTTATACATATATGGAGCATTAACTTCGGATGCTTAGTTCATTTAAATATTGCGCACGATGCAACTTCGGAAAGACTACGTTACCAAGATGTGGCCACTGCTAACAAAAGGCACCGAGGGTATTGTTACGTGATCCTTATATCACAATCCACCTTTCACATACCATAGTAACGGGTAATTGTAGATGAAGTAAATCGAGTAAACTAACAGATGAGACTGAGCAAGTTATGCTGTGGGTAAGAGGCAGAATTATAATGCCTTTGTGTTATTTATACGTACTTCAAACCATAGCTAAATTTTTATATTATCGAGTTTTAAAGTCAATGTTAAATATACCATCCATACTTATTAATTCCGCCTTTTCCTAGGTTTTAACTTACCGTCCTGCGTTGAATTTTTATATATAAATGAGTCCATCTGTATCTTTTTTCTAAAAATTCTAATTTTTAAACCTGTTCGAATGGGCTTCTACTTCTAAAATATAATAGGGATTTTTACTAAACAAACTTATAAGGCAGGATTACAAATTTAAATTTTTTTAACTTCTTCAGTTGTCATTAAGCTTCCTCAAAAACCACTACAGTTCGAGATAATGACGGTTGAAAAAGTCCAAAAAATTTAAATTGGTAATTCAACACCATCTTCAATAACGTTTAGAGATGAATAATAAGGCAGAGTTGATAGTACAAGCATATATTATTTTAGGAACAAATTTGTTCTCATGTTTCTTTGCGTATTGATTTCTGTTGTAGTTACTATGTCTTCCTGTCCGTCCGTACTTCTGGTTTTGCTTTTATTATAATAATGCTTGTATGAACGGACTGAAATTTAACAAATTTCAGAGGGACTATCAATGTACTGCTTGGATTACTATTTCATGAAAGCACAAAAGTGCACTCTTAGATCATGTTTCTTCTATATAATGTCTTGCCGACTATATTAAAACGTGAGACAGAAAATACTCCATAGCTCTGAAGAAGATGACTTCATGGTATCTACGTATATTAACTCCATGTAACGTGTATTTTAATAACAGTCGTCATATCCCAAAGTGGACTTTATTTAATATGGGTCTATACAGATGAAATATAATATAGGTCTATAGAGATGTCTTTTCATGGCTTTAGATTGCAGTGCGTCGCTTTGTCGCATTTTACGTAATATCATTTACGTTTCTCGTATCTTTCATTATTATTACTCTCCTTCACTTGAATAGGCCTGTGCAAAATATGCATGTTTTGTTCACTTCGTATTGCAGTTTGTTTGGAATAATTCATAAAGATTTATGAAAACCGATTTTCAATTAAGTCTGTCGGATCTGTTTTACATCAGCCGGGGCTAGTGACGAAGCTACGCACATAAACGTTCCGTTTTTGCTCTGCCGATTTTGGTTTGTTTGTCCGCGTCAAATATCTGTATGATTTCCTCTTTGGAAATAATTGTATCAGTTGTGTTTATTTTCTATCGTTTCCAAACGGAAGAATATTCTGTGATGCAAAAAAGCTTGATTTTGTATTTTGACATACAAATAAAGTCTACTCCAATATGAAAGACCAAACGCTATGTCACCAATACCATAGGGTAATATACACACCATAATGTGTATAAAATTAGTGATTAGTTTTCGAGAATAAACGAACCGGCTATTTAAAACAAATCAGTCATTATCAAAAGCTTTAATTCGGAATCTCGTTATTTTGTAATCGCATTTTGGATGGGCTGCCAGTTCATCCATTTGTACGTGTTTAACACAGAATATAATAACATATTTGCGTAATGACTGAATAAATTATCTGTGATTGTACGCGTCATATCAGAACGCCACTGAAATCAAGAGGTATCGCTTTTGGAGATGGCCCTTAGCAATAAGTATTAAATAAATAGACGAGAATTATTATGATCATTGATGATTATATTTATATGTACTTTTTCCTTAATGATACTTCTAAAATGCATATGCTATATAACGTGGGATGTGAATATGATAAAATTTGAAATGGATTTAAACGAAACGGCAATGCATTATTTTGAGATACCTTTCCATGATTTGCCTCGAGGTGAATCCTGTTTACCAAAACCACATTCCAGTGAGCCAGTTTCTATGAACTCGAAACACTTGGGATTATGGATGTCTGTCTGAGATTCTGTGCGACATGGAACAAAATTATTATATTATATTGTATTATGTTATATTATATTACGTTATAAATTGATCGTTGTAGGACTTTGTAAGTTTCTCAGGAATCTAACCGAATTCATTCTTAAACATTCTATGCTGCCTACATATTTTAGTATTAGATTAGTTGCTCTTCGAATTAATATGTCTTAAACTGTAGGCCGACTCGATTTTAAATATTATATAGGTTCTTTCTTTCTTCCTAATTAATAACTAAAATATCATATTATATTCACCGTAAGAGACGGATTTAGAAATTCTCACTGCTTTTGGACAAATAACGATACCCATAAGTTACGGTATGTATGTATCGGTCTGATTTTATATCAAAATCAAACACTTTTCCTCCTACATATCTTAACGATAAGAACCTACATCATTATAATACGAATCAGAAGTATCGATTCTGTACAGCCTGAGCTATGCCTTGTGTGTAGATAAATAAAAGAATATTGTTATACTAACCACTCAAACGCTTCGTTCTGTTTGCTTACATTAATACACCTGCAGAATCAACAGAATGATTCAGATGGTCTTAAAACTGTAATAATTTTTCCCAAGAAATTAATCGATCTTGGTGTTGTTGAAGTAGGCCTACATTTCTTTTCAGATCTTATATATCTTAAGTCTTTGAAACGTGTGTGGACCTACAGTACAATTAAATCTGGAGTTTTTATATCGTTCCCTTTCATACACAATTGAACCTGCACAGGAGAAGAGCTGACAGGTGTAGAAGAGAACGAGGAAAGAGAAATTAAAGTAGAAATTGGCTCCTCTTCAAAACAACTTGAAGATTAAAATACACAAAACTATAATACTAGCTTCTGTTTGGTGGGTTTGTGTGTATGAAATTTGGTCTCACGCCCCAAAGGAAGAATATAAATTGAACGTGTTTGGGAACAGTGCTTAAAAGATTATTTGTGCCTATTCGCTAGGAAGGAGGAACACGAGGCTGAAAGAAATTACATACTGATGGGCGACAAGAAGGAAAAGGGTTCATAATTTGTACTCGTCACCTAGTATCATTGAAAGTTCTGAAATGAGGAGAATGAGATTTGGAATGGCTTAGAAGCGCCTACAAAACATTGACAGGAATAATTTAAAGAGTCCATTTGGAAGACCCAGCTAGTAACTATTAGAATCCGTCCTAACTGCCCGCAAGATTGCAGTATTTCAAACACAATCTTAAGGCCGTCGAATTGAATGTTCTCCAAATTGGAGTTTCATGTTCTGTTTTTAAAAACCAAACATGTGGATGAGAGAGGTTACAGAAAATTTTGCCACTTCTGCAATTAAATGCGTATTCCTTCTGCCCCCAGCATTTTTCTGTCTTAAGAGATCGATGACTGCAACTCATTCCATGAAGTAGAGTCTTCCTAGATAATGTTTGTTTTGTGTGTTTATGAGACCCCACCACTGGATCGCTACTCTGAGCCCGCTGAATCCAACCAATACTCTTACACCCTGTCCCTCTAACAACCGTCCCGATAAAAGATTAATCTCTTCTGGGATGTTGGCCGTGTTGTCTCGCAGAAGCCGTCTGACGTTTCAGAAGTGCTTCTGCCCTGATGATGGAGGCAGTACGCCATCTGACATTTTGGTTAATTTCTATCAGACTACACGGCCAACATCCCAGAAGACAGTCGTTTTTATATTCGCCTCCGTGAGAACCAAGAATCTCACGTGCTTATGTCTTCTAAGTGGCCTCTTCCTCTCAGGTTCTCCCATCAAAGTTTTACATTTTTATATGAGTGGTTACCCTGATGATGGAGGCAGCAAGGACCACTGAAACTCTGGTAAACTTCTACCTTACTACATGGCGCTACAACCCAGAAACAGCCATCTTCGGACTCACCGCTGTGAGAACCTGAAATCCTATATGGTGATTGGTGTTTGTAAACAGTTGAAGTTAGCATTGGAGTAATATAATTTCACGTTTCTTTTAATAGACATCTTCACAGACGTTCTATATATGCCGTACTACCAATAACTATATGTTGGTTTCCATAACATAATGCCTCAGTAGTCTGTGACATCATAGTCTTCTTGGCTTCGTTCCCTGGCTACAGATACATCGTAACTTCAAGAAAAGCGAAAGTGTACTAAAGCAGTTGTGACACTAAATTTCTGGCTCAATACTAAATCTCTGTTTGCCAGCCCATAACTCGAACCTTAAACTGTGCAGTGTTTTGTGCGAGGTTTTCTGAAGTGAAATCTCGTTCAGGCCTTATAAATTGTACAGAAAAAATTCTGAGGCAGAAGTGACTTAGTAGGAACTACGCCTATCTGGAAAATGCAAAACGAAGGGCCCAATGAGCTAGTTAGGAACTACATTCTTAAATTATCTGTTACTAGGAATTCAAAAGAAATGTAATTGAAGATTGCATCTCAAACGTTTTGGTAGATTTTTTTACAGTTTCTGAAAGTTCTTGGCCACACTTTTCACGTTCAACGATTACATTTGTTTGCACTACGAAAACACAACTGTATTCAGACACAGTGTACAGTGACTAAAGTGTGAAACTAAGAAGCGGGAAAATGTATATTTCTGCTATTTTAGTCTGTTTCAGTAGAAAAAATGAGTTCTAAAAATAAAATAAATACTATTTTTATACAAAGGTATTTTAAACTTCCTTTATCTTTTTAATATTCAAGTTAATTCAACTTCGTTTTTATTTATTTCAAAATTTAAAATTATTTGGCTTAAATTCACATAAATTGAATTTTAGATTATTCTGTTCTCAGACTTGCCTACCGTTCAAAGATGGATTGAAACAAACCTGCTAGAATTATAGAAGTTTAATGACCTTTAAGAGGATAACTTCTAAGACATAAAGTTTTTCGAGACCAAGTAAGCAGCAATGCTTTAATTGATGAAACACAAACTCAGGTTCAGAGCCATTTCTAGTGAACGGATGACAGGAGATACCCGGATATTAACGACATTGGTCGCTGAAATGACTTTGGGAGATCAAACTGCGTCTGTGATAACTTACTGCTTGGGTAGCAAGTGACCACTAAGAGTTAATTGCTTGACTTCACCCTAAACGCCTATTTGTACATTTTGTTTGCTTCAAATTGCAATACGCCCACTTATTTCCCAACGACGATTTGCAGAGCAGTATCCACAAGTCGGTGCGGACTATCGCGAAAGATTGGTGTGCCGCGCCCATCAGGAAGTTACCAGAAATATCGCAATGGTAAATTGACCTCAGTGTGGAGTGTGTTGAGTGTACTGTAGCGTCATTGTGCGGCAGTCATCGTCTCTCAGCCTATGTTCCAGGCGAGTCCCATGCATTTCTGAAAGACCCTCATATATTATTTTAGAATCGAGTAGTTTGTTTTATTTGATTTGGTCTTCCAAAGGCTAAAGATGAATTTCAGAAATGTTTCTTTCCACATTTTACTATCTTTCCTTCCCTACTGCAGCCACTCTGTGATATTGTTAGGCATATTTTAGAAATTCATATTTTTCTACTGGCTTACTGATTCACTAGGGATTGCGTCAACATGGAGGAAAACGCTGTATTTCCTATCCGATGATACTGCTGCAGAAGTGGGATTGCCTTCTGAAAGACGATTCAGCTCAGTGCTCCACCAAGTTCTGCTTCGACTGCTGTTGTTAATTTGCTTATATTTCGAAGAAAAAACTCTCTGAGTAAACGAACTGCTACAAAACAAATTTTGCAAGTCCTTGCAAAAGAACTTTGAGCTCGTAGAGGGTGCTCATGAATATTCGGTTTAAAAGCGAATACTAATCGATAATACACAAGAATTCAGAAAGTTATTAGATTTTCTGAAAATTTTCACGTCATTTCCATCCGGAATAATAGAAAGTGGGCATTGGTTTTTCCATATATAAATAAAATTCTTTTTTTTCATGACGTCAAAGTATAGAACACTTTTAGGTCGATCCTTCAAGCTCTTTGCTTCATAATTTTAGGTTAACAGTTTGTGACACAAAATATACTATTGAATTCCAAGGACAGTGTAAAAATCAGTAAACATTTATCACAATTTCAAATACTTATGCCTACTTAGTGTCTTCTTTTGAGTGGGGATAGCTCAGTCAGTAAAGTGACTGACTGTGGCCTAGATTATTGTGGTTCATTTAGTCATGAATGACTTTTCACTTTGCCATCAAGTACAGAGCGGCTCTGGGATACACCCAGACTTCTACTCAGCGAGTACCAGGGCTATTTTCTTGTGGGTAAGGTGGCCATAGCGAGAGACTACCACTCGCCCCCATCTAGTAACAAGTTTAGAACTTACAAAGATTTGCGTGTACTTCTCCAGTGTCTTCATGCCGTGGTGCTTAAGCATTTGATTTGGAACCAAGTTCCTGAACAACTTTGTTTTGGTCACCAGAAAATTTTGGCCTATTTATTTTTATTAAAAGAAATAATTTGCTACTTTTTTCACGGATGGAGAAAAAACAAGAAAATAAAACAGAAGGAAAGAAAATTTGCTGTTTTAGTTTGAATTTTCTTAAAGGACTAGCCTAGTTCGCGAGGTGCTAAAATTAGAAAATTTTGCCAAAGCAATGAGAAATAAACGACAGTCGTAACTCTCTGTATTATTACGACTTAGGTAAGGGGACAGTTTCATTGGATGGCTGCCTTTCTTCGTCAGGACAGAACGAAATTCAGTGACACAGCAAATGCTGAATAATAATCAGCATTTCTTTTCCTATTTTCTTACTTTTATACAGAAAGATGGGTTGTGTCTGCACCTCGGCCCAGCCACCCAATTGGCTGATTTGGAATTAAAATCATACCACGAATGGCCGCCCGACATTTGAAATTGTAAATTCTCTTCACTATCGTCAATAATTCACACAACAATTTGCGGACATGTGAACAGGTCTGTCCTGCTTCTCAGAAACCCTCAGTCTGTGTTCTTGAATTTTAATAACAGAGTTTTAAATCTCTATAAAACACGACAAAATTGTGCTTTCTTATATTTTATTTTCCATGTTTTTAGATGGGATACATGAAGACAAGAAAAGTTACGTTTTAGATTCCTTCTAGTCAATGCTGTATATCGTAATTGTACAAATCTGTTCACTAGACGAACACAGTGTGATTCAAGCGCAGTATAATGTTTGTAAATCCTGTTTATTGTTTTCAAGTGGTCCGTATATTTTTAAACAGCTTGTAGCAAAATAACTGCGAATATTTTGTTACATTCCTTTTACAGCGCACGAATTATATTTGCTTCCAAACTTTTCCAGCTTTTCTTGACATTTTACCTTCTCAAGGATGTACCATTAAGTTTACAATGATTGATATATGACCGTTACTAAATAAGCTTTATGAATGCTATTACGTCACGTAATTCCTGGAAAAAAATTACTAAACAGATTTACTGGCACTGTAGTAAAACGGAGAGTTGAAAAATAAACTTATGCACTGGAGAAGTATAATAAACAGCTATGCGTGACTGTGATTTCACGACATTTACATGCACTTAAGAAGCTATGAATGGGTCTTCCAGTTTTATGCTGTTATTTTTGCTTGAATTATTGCTTGTACTGTACATGAAATACGTAGTATTTATGTACAGAGTCGACTAATAAAGAATTTGATGTCTTTAGTGTTGTTTAGTAGGAGACAAATTTACGTTGTCCAGACAAGCCATGCCCGTCCGTGTCAGTTGAGTACTGATGTTATGATCCGTTGTAGAATATCTGTAATACAAATTCATTTGTAACTATCACAAGCATCCGACTAAAACCGAGACAGGGAGGACTGTTTCGAAACTTGAGAAATGTTAATCTCTTCGTGCAGTAAATCCATTCCCCAAAACTGCAACTGTTCGACTTAAGAACAGAGTGGCGCCATGTTAATTTCTGTCGCAGAGTTTTTGCTATCTTCATAATGAGCTCGGCAGTTTACATACAAATTACGACCCATCCTTCAGCAAATGCTAGATATCTCTGTTCTTATCCTGGAAACAACAATTCTGATTGTAACTAATCTAAAAATGTTGAAATCAAAGTCGTGTTGCAATGGCCGTATAAAAATAAAATTATTATTACGAAAAACGAAACATTGCCTCTTACGCCTGTGTATGTTAAGGATAATCTCAAACTTATAACTTTTCACAAAATAAAAATGTTAATGCTACTACATACGTATTTATACTAACCAATATTCTTATTTTTCTGTCAGATATCCTTAATACAAACTATGGAATTATTTTATCATGGTAATGCTATGAATATATATATTCTCCTTGATCAATTATCTGTTATTTATTTCAGTAGTGCCACATAATATTCGCTTTATGGTTCAAATGGTCGCTAAGCAACCATATACGACGCTGGACAAAGATCTGTTTTCGTCCACAAAAACTGGATATGGTCGTAAAAATGCTTAATCTCTTTCAGATCCTTTCGATTTTACTGTCAAGAAGACGGAAACGCACTTGTATCAAGTTGGCTGCTTAACTTATTTTAACTCCATGAAATGTGTTTCGAAGTCTCGTTTACTTATGAAAGTTGAGGGTCTGAAATAAGGAAATGTCAGCTTTATAATTCAGTGTTGTAAATTTGGCACTGTGTAAAACTGTGCTGGCTCTCAGATATTCCAGGCGGGCGTCAGGTACGTGGATGGCATTTAAGGGAGAAGGGAGAACTTACACGCAACGGAGGTAAATTCGAATGACATATTAAAAGACTAATTACTGCTGATGTATAAGATTAATTTATGATACTGGAAAGGTAATTATAGATATCAACGTACTTTATATGCAGCTCCGTAACGGTAGAGCGAGTGGTTTAGTGTAAGCCATATTGGTTATGACAAGAGTGCAGTACCATAAGGAAGACTAAAATCACAGATTTTCTACTCATCCATAATATTACATCTGAGTGACGGAGAATATTGAAAGTGGTTTCGCATGATCAGCGATTTATTTGAAGTGCCTTCGATGTGAGACGCAAATGTACAATATAACTTCGTTACTAATTAATAAACGCGCCTGTCCTTCGCTTTTCTGGGGATTTTCTCGAAATAACTTTCCTGAAGTAAGGAATTTGTTTATTTACTTCAATACTATGAATGTATATTTGCTTTGAATAGTGTTTTATTTTCGACCGTCATCTCGGCGTGTAGTGTTCGGCATTATGAATTAAGGGATTGTCAGACAACGAACAGAATTGCATGTGGATCACTTTCGCACTAGAGAAACCTATTGTTATGACCTAACAACCAGACTAGAACCGACAAGAAACGGAGAACACTGTACAAAAAAGGTCTTATATAATAAGACCATTACCACTTATTATAAAACGTTTAATCAGTCGACAAAGAACGAATTCACTTTAGATGGGTAACGAATGCTTTGAAATATCAGGGACTGGAATAGAAAAGGAGGAGAATGGTAAAAAGGAATGAAGAAAAGGAAGAAATGAGTAATTAATGAATATACCAAAAAAATAATTTCCCGTTAAATTTTAACGGGCCTCGTTATTGTATAAGTGCTCAGGAGATTTAATTTGAAAAGGTGTAATTTAGGCCCATTATATATTACTAAAACTATTGGATTAGTACATGCTGGATCAGAACTCTTGCAGATTTTGTAAAACGCAGGAAACTGTTTCCAAACTTAGTATACACGCATTACAACAGCAACGATTGCTTGGATTCCAGCAATCTATGAATATCGTAACTTATATTTGTGTGAACTGTACCCATGCATGAGTCATGTCAATTTAAAGCGCTCTTAGCAACGACATAAGGAAATATGTATGTTACTTAAAATTGCACTGGGACATTTTGTCTTTGCTGTTCAATAGCCGGGGTTGAGAATTCGTGGAACTGTACCTTTGCTCGTCCATGCGTCAGCTTGGCGTAGTGCATAGTTAAGCACGAGACACAACTTTACTTTCTGTTGCGCCATGATAATCGTACGAGACCTGCTATTATTGTATGTTTAGTGTCTGCCATGTGTCTATCGAGTGAGGTGGAGGAGGAGGTGGGGAGGAAAGAGGATTCATTTCAAGTCGATCCTCTAGCCTGTAATTTTACTGATGCCTGAAATAATATGTCTGGCTCCCCTCTGCTCTCTGCACATGGGTCGTAAACTTTTTATAGCTCAGCCTCTTCGCCCTTTGGTTTCCCGACTTAGTTCGCACCAGGCCATACGGGAAAGGGTACGTTCTTATTCCGCATTTAGAACAAGCCTCCGTACCCGAAATTTAGCCTAAAGGTGCGTCCATACTACTTGTGTGCGTACTGCAGAGACTCCGGGTGACTTGCCCGATCTCAACAGGCAGCTGGTCTGCCACTAGCGAATCCCTCGGTTCCATTGCTCCGGTTAATCGCTCTGCTTCGACTCGTCTTCGTAAAACCGTCCAGATTTAATGAGCACGAACACGAGTAGAGGTAAAATTAGATAGTAGTTTTGTATGTTCATTCTTTAATACTTTGAATTCCGAAGCTCCTATGAATAAAAATAAAGTTCAATTCGCCGCTACATTACAAAGACAAATTTGTTAATCAGTAAAATCTTCTCGGGTAATCAGTCGCGTCAACTGGTTACCGTAGTAAACCGACGTTTCGGGAAACAAATCTGTCCCCATCATCAGGGTTTTGATGTGACTGGATACCTTGGAAGTCGCCTGATGATGGGGACAGATTTGGTTCCCGAAACGATGGTTTACTACGGTAACCAGTTGACGCGACTGATTACCCGAGAAGATTTTATTGATTTTACTCGCCGCGAAAGTCTCAAATCCTATAAGTTTGTTAATGTTTAGGGAGATAATCGCTGTTTGTTCTGAGAACCATTGGAAACGCAAATACCCACTCCGAAAAAGAAAAATACAAGGGTGTCGATGTTAAAGTACGTGGAACACATGCGTATCACTCTGCTTTTTAAGGTTAACCAAGTATAAGGGAATTTTATGGCTACGCTGTTATGTGTGAAATAATGAGCCTTGGAACAATAAATCATATCTGTAATGAACAAACATTAAAGTCAATGAGCTATGCAGAATTGCAAATACCTCATGCGCAAAATACATTTGCTGCACATTGAAGTATAAATTCACACTCTTGTTAGTCAGCGTTTTCATTCCTGTCAGGCATTTATGTGAAAAACTATGGGCTTGTAATTAGAAAACCACTCTAAAATATGCAGTTTTGCTTGCGGCTATTATGTATCAGAACGCTGTTGTCTTAAGAATATGGCATAATCATAATGATTTTGCGTTTCATCCCTCACCTAAAAAGTTGAACTCGTATTTTACCAGAATAACAGCAATGTGAGAGACAGTGAAATATGTGACTTATTTTGTGTAGCCTAAAGTTGAACGGATTGAAGTATTTATTTCGTCTGTCACGATTTTACGAGTAGTGAGTGAAGATAATACCGATTAAAAAGAAGCCTTTGTTTTGATTCCTTCTCTTCGTTACAGAGGAGTGGGAAATGTACATTAGTGAATAAAATTAATTGAATGTAACTTTATTGCAAAGTTTTGACAAGATAATCGGGCAGTGGTCAGATGTATCTAATCAGGCCATAAATCACGGCGAATAACAGGACGTGTAGCTTAATGATACTATAATAAACAATTTTGGTCAGAATATAATAAAACATCATGGTAAACATCTTCCTTCGAGAGGTGAGAGTTATTCAGTTTGACGAGTAAATACTTTGTTTAACAAACCCAAATATTAATTTATGTGTTCATAAAGTCCGTAATTGTACCCTATCCTAGATCAGCAATATCCAGTTTAAAAAACCTCACAACCTAGTTCTTTAATACACTTTTATATTTTCTTCTTATCTATGACTCTATTTTTCAAATGGTATTTTAATTAAGTTTTGCAACTAAAATTGTATTTTTGTTTTCTCCGTGTGTGCTAGATATCTCGCCAGTCCTTCTTCTTGATTTAATCACCTTAACAATATGAAGAGGAGGCTACATATTGTGTCTTCTTATCCCGTAAGTTCGTGTATTCTTTCCAGTACTTTGATTTCAAATACGACTTAAAAATAATAAACGGTAGATAGCCTCCTGCTTCTATTGCGTTTTAATTACTGTTCTGGCTGGAGAGCTCAGCCAGCTCTGGTCTGTCCTTCTTCAGTGGGCGTCTCCCCTCGTACACGCGGAAGTTACTGGCTCAATAAAGCGCACGAAGTTCTTATCTTTTTGATGTTGAAGGAAGCTCAGTGCTTCAGTGTTGTAGAAATTGATGCTGTAAATTCAGAAGACGTCGACCCTTCTCTATTTCAATGCAAGTAGTCGCTCAGTGAAGATAGTAAAATAATATAATGTCTTGCCATGAACCTCTTATTTCTACTAATAGTTGCTTATGAATGTGCTATTAATGTTAAATACTGGATGAAATTGTACAGACAAAGTTGGATGTTTCCACTATTTCACTCATTCTGCGCTCAAACTACACAGAATGAGCGTATTTTGAAGAACTTCCGTGCCCGTTATCTGTTCTTGTTTCCGTCCGATCGCATGTTTCACCTCCGAATCTACTTGACAGATTTAGGCAAAATTTAATATTCAAAATCTAAGATAAACATTGTCACTTGAATTTAATTTAAACTTTATCAAATTTCTGATATTTGGAACATTTTATAAACATTTTTGCGTGAAGTTACAGATTTATTAATGATGTATAAAATTTATGTGAATTTTGTTAGACGTGATGAATGTTTTACGAAATACAAGTAACGATATGTTCCTTATTCTGGCAGTCTGACAGGAAACCTATCCATCACGATAAATATTCCTTTCAGAAAAGTAAGTTCATGATTTCATTTGTATCATGCTTCAACTCAATTTCAATCGTACGTCACAAGACTGTGATACATAAAATTATGCTCGTACAGCGAGGCGCCGTGAGCACGTTTAAAGGACTCAAGATGATAAAGAAAAGCCTTAAATATTAAACGTTCTTTTTGACTTATTTTATATTTCATCCGCTCTTTTTGTGTTGCGGTCCCGGTGCAGAGGCGAGAGCACGTTCTGTGAACTACTATGATAAACAGGTCCCTGCGTTCATCTCTGTTTCAAAGATCAGAATATCATAGATTATAATCAGCTGCAGACCTAGTTCTGATCTTCCATAACTTCGCAGATAAAATATCTACTTCTAATTTAAAGACATAAATAAACTTTTAAATATATATCTATATTTATTTATTTATTTATTCTGTATACATTGATAATTTCTGATGAAATTTTAATAGGTTAATATATCCGTTTGTCTCCTTATTTTATTCTGAGCACCACTTTATATGAGCTATAATTTAATTCTTACATATATATCGTTACTGTCCTTTCACAGATTTCGATTAACAACTACATAGACATGTATACCACTTCTGTTACACCAGTGTTACCATATGTAAGTTTTATTCAATTTAATTCGTTTTGATTCTTTTGTTTCTGATATAGCCTTACCAAAAACTCTAAGAGTCAGTTGTAACAAAGCAAGAAGCGGTCTTTTCCGAACAATATGTTCTTTATGTGTTGTTTTTCTTACTTGAATAATTCAACAACACTCTGTCATATATGTAGGTTATATGGCGTCGAATATGAGAATGATTAATGAATGAATTATGAATTGGAAGGACGTAAAAAGAAGCGAACGCGATCTGTTTTCATGTACTGTTACAACATTTGCCTGAAAGGTCTGGATAAAACTAGGAAGACTCTTAGAGTAGGCAGTGCCCACTCTAAACTGTGGAGCCCCAAATACGAAGTCGGGACACGCGCCGTGGGCAGTTCACGTATTGAAATAGTCTGACCACGTGTGACACTATTCCTACAATCTGCCCCTGTCCACAGCAGAACTGTTGGTTGCCCCAATTGAAGCTCGTATTTTTATTGCTATACGCACCTTTTTGTAGCTGTGTGAGATTTTGGTGAGCGAAATTCTTCAATCGATGCCCTCGCACGCTGCGCGCATTGTTCCGAGCAGAGACAAATAATCGTTTTCTGCCCGCGCTTAGTGATTTACTGCGCACAAAAGAGACAAAAGGGTGATGATGATACGGTTTCCAGAACGTGGACTATTCTGTCCACGTCACTTTCTATTGTAATACATTTATACCGAAGGAAAAGAAAAACTGGGCTTATAAAAGGGGACAACGATGTTAGGGGATATCTGCCAAAATATCGACTTCATATCTGAGTGCTAACAGCATTTTCGATGTAGACTTCAGCTGAAATTGGACACGACTGAAATACGGGGTGATAGAATGGATAGTCGTACTCTAGTTGGCTGTTTTCTGACAGGAAGTGAAGTAAAAGAATGTGGAATTAGATACTTTTTTATTTTAAGTGTAATTTTTAGTTTCGGTAATGAAGCAGGTTCAATAACTGAACCAACCTTCACTTCGGTGAAGCCCATACTTTTTTGACGCCTTCGTATCCTGCTAAGCGCCTATTAAAATTGTTCCATAGGTCCGTCTGTACGTACGTACGTATCGAACAACTCGAGGACCGCTGAATTAAGTTTCGTGGTATTTGTTACTGGAGGAGGGGGTTATTAAAATTTTTGTTGAAATCTGAAAACAATAACGGACGCTTTACATGAACACCTACGTGCCTTTCTGCACGCGGAGAATTCTGTCTGGTATTTGGTGTGGACAGCAGAACGTGAGCTGGTGTTATCGCGAAACAAAGGAACAAGCTGTGACAATCTTCCTGCTCCAATACTGAGGAGATAAATGCTCGTGGATTTTAGCCTTTTTGACGCCGCCTACTAAAAATTAACTACAGGTTTTCGTTCTTCCTTGGTGCAAATCGTAAAAGTGCAACCCTGTTTACAGTCCGAATGAAACTGACGCAAAAATCCGAAGTCACCTTGAGCGATATTTTGACAAGTCTAATGACGAGTTTTAATACTGCCAACTGTTAGCGTCCTGCGGCAGACGTAAAAATAACTGCGGACAATTTTTAATAATCTTCTTGCGTACTTACGCACATAAATGCCAAAGATCAAAGCAAGAGCGAAAGCAAGGGGTTAAGAAGGACAAAGATAAGAAGTGGGTGGCGTTAATGGCATGAAATTGCTTGATGATAGTAATAAATACGAGAAATCGTAAGTGTAGTGTCATAGACTTTTAGGAACGATGCAGTTCGTTGAGATAAAAAATGTTATGGCGATATTTTAACGCTCTGAAGCCTGCCCTAACAATAGTTAACTATGCTTTTCTCCCACAAAGTGTATTTATAACTTTCATATGATTCGCAGCGTAAACAGCGATTATTTCCTTAGACGACATTTACTGCTTGATATTTGTAATGGTTATGGGTTGAGTTTTCTTTGAGGTACGGACTGAATGTTTACGTATTAAAAAGACGAACTTATGCTTCGAATGGTTCGTGGTTTTTAAATATTTCGACATTTTAAAGAACCTGAATATAAATAGAATTGTTAATTATGCCATTGATGGAGATATACTCAGAGAAAGATAATAGTGTCATAAAATGGTATTTCTTTTATTTATTTATTTTTCTTGGTTTATTAGCGACACCGGTTACATTTAATAATAACTTTCAGGTTTCAATTTTCGTTGCTGAAGAATGTCTGCTTATGCCATACAAATTTCGGAACTCGTAGTGCGTTAATTATGATATTAGTGAGTTTATAAGCCATGATTAATCCGTTTACCTTCTAACATAATTCACCAGGCTTCCGCTTCAGACACAGTGCAATTTTTCTTCCTTTAAGAGCAATGTTAGACGAAGTTGATAATTAACGAAATTTAATTTCAAACTGTCACTGATTATCTAGCGTCTCGTGTTTGAATCGTCACTGCAGCGATCTTATGTCTGTACAAACAACGTGCAAACAAATGCCATGGCAGATGTTCTGGAGGGGTAGATGCTGTCGTTTCTTTAGATGGAGAACAGGTATGTAGTCCCCAATTAGAACACTGTTCTCTGCGTTTCAAAATTTACTAAAGTTTAGGTCCATCCTTTCATTTAAGCAAGTACGTATATATCTATCTGTTAAATAATATACTTACCAACTGATCCAAATTTATGTAAATGCCAATTTAAATATGTTGTAACACATTCGAGACTATTTAGTATCCAGTGAGGTTAGAAGACTTTCTTTCTCTATCTTATTGTGCATCTGTTTCAGAAATGAATATTAACAAATACTTTGGGTCGAACGTATGACCTACTTTCTCTTATATAGTTCTGAGTTAATAATTATTTAATTTCGTAATCTATTTCTGTGAATAATTTCCTTTTTTTTTATAGATTTCTATAATACTATATTAAGTTTTCCAGGCGCAACCTCTTACTTCCATATCACCGTCTTGCACATATGAATTGTTCACACGCTATTGACATATGTTTTAATGATAAAGTTCCACACAACTTTTCATTGGGTCATCAGTTCGCGCAGCCTCATTGGATAATACTGTACCTTGAATGTCTAACTTAATCTCTTTTAAGTTTATAATTTTCCCCCCGAGAAATTTATTTTAAAACAATTATAATTTGTGTTCTTTCCTCAAAGTTAGACCTGATGGAGATTTATGTGTATACACACACGCATGTATGTATGTGTATATCATATAATGAAGGCAGTTAAATATTTAACTGAGCCTAAAATAAAAATAAATAATTATTTTCCTTACCTGTTTGAACATGAGGTGTAGCGAGTAAAGGTTTTGCATGCCGAAGGGACTCGTGCAGGCTTATATACATGTTTTAAATCAAATTGCACGAAACAGCTTTTCCCTTCTGATACACGACGGCGAAAAGACGAGAAGGAGGATGTTCCAGAGAGATTTATGCAGGAACAGTAGGCCGAATCCTTTAAGCTCCCTGCTAGTACTTCTTCCCATTATTCCTCCCACTAACTGTCTATTGCCTCGCTGTCGCTGTTGTCCTCCGTAGGAAATGAGATCAACACACATTCAGTATTCTTTTCCACATTTTCCATGCTTGCAGCCTTTTTTATTTTGTAATGGGGCAAACATGGTTGTCTTCTGGATTGTTATGCTGTGTAGTCTGGTAGACGTTTATCGACGACGCTTTAGAGATGCTTGATGCCCCAATCATCAGGACCATCTTTCGATCTACTCTTAATAAAACACATCTGTCATATTAAATATCGTTTTTCCCGAGATCCACGTCTGTTTAAATATATTCTTTGTGAAGTAAAATAAAAAAACTTGATGCTATTATACAGATTGTCACAGATACGCCCATGTGACTCTTATGCCTTTTAAGACAGTTTAAGATTGAATTTTAGATCATAAATACATGCATCTGTAAACAGGCGTTAATTAATTAATGTCAAGAAATAGTGAAAATTATAGAAAAGTAGTGAATTACAAATTTTGCACAATTCCTGAATATTGTTATGTACTTCGAATCTTTTAAATTATGAGGCGGAGGAAGAAATTTCAATGGAAAATAATGTTCTAGAAAAGGTAAACAAGTTGTCCTGTTCCCTGCTTTAGAAACAGTACGTTTACAAATACGTGCCAAAGAATGTTACCTTTGTTACCTTATACATCGTGAAGTAGAAAGGAAAGGTGGAAGACGGAAAATGAAAAATGTTTATTTCTGCTCACTTGTTCCACAAAGCAAACAAAATTGTTGAAGTTCTGACATTAGCCAGAGGATGCCTAAAATACATTCCCAAAAGATTTATCTTCTGAATCTCGAAGGGCAAAAGTAAAAGAAGAAGAAAAATATTTATTTAAGGTTCCTTTCCTGTAAAACAGTAATCGCATCGTTGAAGAGTCTAGCGTGCTTCAAAACAGCTGTCATGATCGATTGTATTCGAGGTAAACAAACTCGCTGCCTTTCATGGGACATAAAGTTCTTAGCCCGTCACTGGACCCTACAATGAATTGGTCGAGTCCAGTCTACGCCCTTATACCACATTTCTTTGTGATCTGTTTTAATATTATCCTATCTGCGCCCATGTCTTCCCACTGATTTCTTACCTTCAGGTTTTGCGATTAAAATTCTATTTGTGTTTCCCATCTCCCCATGTCATCTCACTCTTCTTGATTGATCACACTAATAAAATTTGGTGACTATTACAAACTATTAAATTTCTTAATTCTGCATGTTGTCCATCATTCTCTTACTTTCTGTCTCTTAGGCCGAAATATTTTCATCATTTTTCTTTCATTTACCTTTAATATATTTGTATTTGTTGAAAATGGATACAAAGTCTAAAATTATTAGGGTTAAAATACGGTATATGAATATTTTAACATAACTGGGTGCAGTAATACTTCTTTATTTGGCTCCTATTATATGAACTTGGATAGATAAGTAGGTAAAGTGACCTGAATACCGACTGAATTAGGTTCGATTTCCGACAGAGGTAGGAAATGTTCTGTTGGCCTCCGCACCGGGGAAGGCTCTAGGGCCTACCGACCACTAACATCGCGGTTAAAGCAGCCGAAGAGTTAACCTGACCACGCGTATCATTCTCATGTTGAACGTAATACATGGAGCTGTCCCTTTACTCCAGATTACTTCTTCAAGTAGTTGTGCTAAAAGACAGAGACAACTTTACATTTTAATTTGTGTTTTTGGTGGAAAGTACTTAATATTTATAGCATTGATGCCAGTTGCCTTTATCAATATAAAACCTGTGCTGAAGCCAGATTAATGTGTTCGTATGTCCTTCCAATCTCTGTTTCATTTCCACACCTAGAATTTCTCAGACCGCCTAGATGACGAAAATAGTGCACACGTTATTACTTCCTTTAGACTGTCAACTCAGTATTAAGTAACGTAAATTCACATCCACGTGGACAGAAAAGTAAGTATCTGCACGTGCCTGTTCCTTCTGTAGTGTGAGTGACCTGTGGCGTCCTACTTTGTAAGCCTCATAAAGTGTTTCATTCTACGCTTTCATCAGAATTAATTGTCGTTTAATTAGGAAAGAAATGCCGACTCTTTCCATTGCGCTCTCCATGATGTTACAATCGAGATTCCTTTCTAGGTAACTAAAGAAGAAATTTGTTCAAAACTGCACTTTGGCTTTAACGCGTGATCTTCTTTTAAAAACAGTGAATGTTACAACTTCGTGGTCTTTCTTAAAGTGTCAGCCTGTATTGGTTTTCCTGTACTATTTGTATTTTTCTTTATTTCTTCCTTCTTGTTTCCTACTTCCATTTTTCTTATTTATTCTCTTCCCGTTTCTCACATTCCTTTGGCTAAGATACGAACTTATAAAACATTTATCCGTCGAACAGAATCCTAATTCTTTTTAAGCAGCTGCATCACGGCACCTTGAGGAATATCACAACATTTCTAGTATACTGTTACATTCCTTAATTTGTAAGGGAATTTACAGAATTAAGTGAAATTTGTTGTGCAAAATAAGCAATTGAAGTCCACAGTAACTTTGGAAGTAACCTACGATTCATCCAGACTTTTATTAATATAGCTTCTTGTACAATTCAATACGACAACATTCCGCCCCAAACCTGTATGTAGCTTTCCATCTGACATGACTAATGACCTAATTATATATCAGGACGCTGAGGAGAATATTGGTATCTAAAGGAGGTAGCAACGTGATGATTAGATTGAGGAAACTGGCATTGGTGTGATGTATAGCACGCTTTGATAGAGATGAGGAATTCTGGGAACGAGACCACTTGGAGAACTTAAGTGTAGATGGTATTACGTAGACATGTATAGATGACAGAAGTTAAATTGATTTTGTCTATATAGGGCATGAGATTATATAATAAAATAATTTTTCTCGGGATATGATCCGATGGGGAACTTTATGAGCACTAAAAATAAACTTCCGCTTAGCTCAGCGACTATCAGCTTCTCAAAAAGACACTTCTCCACGGAGTTTGTTAATGTAGTTGAGTTACAAAATATAACGTCTATCTTCCACAACAAGACAATTCGTTTTAAAATTATCTGAACACTATTATAGTTTTGTGTCTGTAAAGCTTGACATCGTGCAAATTATTTGATTAATTTTAATACGTATAAAACTATTAGCGTAGTTCTCTACATAGTCAGGGAATAGAGGCTGTTATTATAATGCATAAAGTACGATTACTAAATGAAGACTCTGTTGAAATTGTTAAATTGTTCGAAACTTGGCTCTGACATAAAGGAAGACATAATGGATGCAAAAAGTATGTCAGTGCTTTTCCTGCAATAAAACACGGCCTCTCCAAACTTGTTTTTCTTTTGAGGCGTAACATTTTCCTGCAAAGAATACTTTCAAATTGTGCCTCAAATATTAGTGTGCTAGCCGTAGCTACAGTTGACCTACATCAGAACAAAAGACTGTAGCTATATACATTGTGTCTGTGACTAGAAACAAGATGCTGACTCAATTTCTTTTAATCAAGTTCCATTTTAGACGTCATTTATTCGTATGGTAAGCAGTCCTCATTTGTGTAACTCGTGAGAAAGCATATACGACAAATGGCTCTGAAAAAAATATCTTCAAAGGTACAGAACATTCATTCTACTACTTCCCTGATATCTGAGACGTTTTAGAAAGGGAAATATCTGGTTATGAAACTAACTAAACAGTTTGTAAGTTCCTTACACGAAGTGGGCCTATACATGAGATAGATAAATGCATGAAATAATAAACGAATTTCGAAAAATTTTATATGGGATTCTACACCAGAATGTGTTATTCGATTGAATGTCGTTATAGACTATTCAGTTTTTTCCCCTCTATATATGTATAAAACAGTCAAAGCGTTCAGAAATTACGGGAACATTTGCAATTGATTCTTATTTCCCTAAGTAAAAGATCTGAGACTCAATTTGAAAAGTGTATCTGACAAAAACAGTAGTATGGTACGTATCATCAAATATATTTTATATTGAGCTGTGTTTGTTTTTATTTTAGATTTATAATAGTGAATTAAATGGTTTACTTTCTGTTTTTATTTGTTGACTTCTTTGCTGCCCGCCTTTGCTTTTGGGTAATTTCTATTACAGTTACAATAATGATATTTTGAATATCTCCCACTTCATAAAATAGTTGTTCGCCATATTTGTCCGCTTAAGACCCATGCCCGATGAAAATAGGGAATAACGGAAATGTTCTCGCAATTTACCCAATACATTATACAACGTTTGAAATATAAAAATAGCCTAAATTTGAATATTGGTCGCCTGTATTTAAAAAATCGACTCCAAATTCCTGTCTCGCGATCATGTATTTTGTTGAACAAGCGAACCACTTAAGAAAACGTTTGGAGACACCGAGTATAAGCTATAGCTATAACTATGTAGAGACAAACCTAGGGAGGATGATTGTACTCAGAAGTGTTTTCAGCGCCATTCCCATGAAACTAGCGCTCCTTTTACTGGTCCACTGAGGCCCTTCTCAGTCAGTGCTCCTTTTCTCGATAGTTATTCTTGAGCATATCGACTTTCTGCTTTCAGAGGCGCATCACAAGCGCTACTGTCGACACTGTGATGCCTTACCACGCATACATTCCTGACAGTTTCTTACACTCGACTTCAGGAGCGCTGTGCGTGAATCGTGAATCGTATTTCAAACAGACTGAGAAGCGCGTGACGAACTACAAAATTCTCTCTAAATGACGTTAAGGGAATCGTTAGAATTGGGACCAAGTTTCTGAAAATGTGAATTGAAATTATGAGTAAAAGAATTGTTTTTATGTCTTCAAGGAATCTGAACAGATAATGAAGATGGCTGTCTTCTGAGACATCGGCAAACTTCTACCAGACTACGAAAGCGCAGCGTCACAGAAGACAATGACCTTGAGAACCCGAAATATCACCATTTAATACATTAGTTTAACAAAATTCAGTTTCAAACCTTAAATAAAACTGGTTAAATAGTGAGGCTGTATTTGTAGTCATTGCTTTGTTCTGAGACATAAGTGGGGGTTTTCAAATATTGCTTATTGCCATGTCTAGTTCTTGAGATGATATGAACATCCTAGTAATCCAACACATAACTCCAGGTATAAATTTGATAATAGTAGCCGTCATGGATGGAGTGAAGTCCACTCTGGGTGTAATAGTTTGCAATTTGCGTTACGAAAATATATTTAGCTGTATGGTCTTCGTGTGGGATACATAGAAAGAAGTAAATAGAATTACATCACATGCTGTCTGACTGAGTCGCTTTGCTGGTGTGTGCGAGTCACAGCACTCAGCATCTTACGTATTTCGCTCAGCCCCTAATAACCTAACCATACAACAGAATCATTCTTAAGGGCGAATAGTCGCTGAGCTTGTCAAATTCTCAGTGTTTTATGGAATAAAATTCTTCAGTGTCGCGTTCAAAGGATAGATAAAAGTATAGACCACCAACCGTGGCACAATTGGTTATTAAAATTAACCTGAAATTAACAACCAGACGGTTTCAGCCTATAAGGCGATCACCAGTATTAGTATGTATTACGTTAGTTACGTTAGCTTTAAACTGTTGGTTGATAAAAATACTGGAAGTAACGTGTTACGGTTTACAATCAGAGTTGAAACACTGCTGTGGCCGATGTAATATGGAAAACACTGTCTATTATGTGTGTTGATTTGGCTCGTAGTTCATGGTTATAAAATATTTGTTTAAAACCTTACGTCGACGCACTGCGTAGGAAATTTACCAGGTCGGATTAACCTACTTTGAGTAATGTGCGCTATGATTTACTATGTCCACTTTTTAACGTTTTCGTGTTATAACGTCTTGGTAACACTTGCCGGAAGAGCTGATCATCGCGGTGTAAAATGCTGCTGTTGCATGCTTTTAGCTCACAGGAGTCCGTCCGTCCGTCCGTCCGTCCGTCCTGAGCCAAATTAATCCAGTCCACGCCCTTGCACTCTATTTCCTTATTATCCACTTTATTACCCCATCTACGTCTAGGTCTCACAAGTTGTCTGTTCATTCCATTCAAACAATTCAGGTTTCCTGACCAAAATTCTGTATGCATTTTTTATTCTCTTCATTATTAAATATGTCCACCCATGTAATCATTCTTCATTTTATCTATACAATAATTCTGAAGAGGGCAACAAATTATGAAGCTCCTCAATATGTATTTCTCCACATTCTGTTACTTTTTCTCTCTGAGGTCCAAAATTCTCCTTAGCGCCCTCTTTTCAGACTTCCCCAATCTTAATTTGTTGTATAAACTTTAAGTGGATTATCTCATGTGACTGCCCTGATATTTAACTTCAGAGAAACTACAACCTACTCATTCGAAATCCTTGCATGTAAAGTTCGAAAGCTTTCTGATGTAGCTGAAACAGCATCATTGAATAGCCAAAGGTCAGACATGTTCCGCGCTGCAGGTCTTGGGCTGTGAAAACTGTATGATGTTATATTAAGTTCGTCTTCATTATCATTTGCCAATAACAGTACAAACATAGCACCAGGTTTCTGTCACATTGCTAATGAGAGCCCCTGTTACAGAGACGGTGCATTTTCAATTAAAGAGCACTCAGCAGTAGCAGGTGGATTTCTTATCATTATTCCACATCCCAAGTGATAAAGCGTTCTGCAATAACCAGCAGACTGGTACTGTCTGCCCTTTCGCACGAACGAATGTAATATAAGTGAACCAATCGAAAACAAGAAGCTAACAATTTCCAAGCAAAAATGCTTCTCTTAGAAATTAGGAACAGAACTCAATTACTCCTGTAATAAGTCTATTATTTAGCAAGTTGGAATTGCAAAATATTCTTCCTGCCATAAGTATGTCCAAGTAACTGGCTCCACAGAACATAGTCCATCTTGAGAACGTAATAATGGTTTACCTCGCGCTTTATGGAACATGATAGTTAATTACTGTGCTTACAATATCCGACCGCTGAATTATTTCCTGAATTATATTTATACAATTTACACCCTCACGTTCCATTTATTTAAGTCGTATTTTATTATCTAAGGCTTTGTTGCAGGTTGTGGTATAAACTTTCCGGTTTGTAATTTAGAAGTTGCATGTGTGAAAACATTTTGAGACCATTCATAAGTACAAATAAATAGACAATTAATTTTATATATAAATAATCTGCTATGGAAAAATAAATAAATTTATGAAATTCTACAGATTGTGCATTTTTTATATTTATTTTTATTTTTTTCGTGTCCAGCACACCATTCAGCATGGTGTGCATTGGTGGTTAGCAGGATTCACGACCCATCAGTACATGGGTTCGATCGGGATCGCGACATTTAACGCTCCTGCTGCGACCCCCTTATTGCGAAATGATGATGAAAGTGGAGTAATTTTTGGGATGCCACGGAGAAACAGGGGAAACCCCGGAGGAAAACTCCGTGATGCCTGGACCACGGCCTTGCCCAACACAAGTCGAAAATCTGAGCACCGCCGGGAACGAACCCGGGACCCCAGTATTACAAGCCCACCGTGGCGGTTAGATTGTGCAATGTAAAACAAACTAAAAGATTATTATAAGTTAATATTATTAAAATTAAATTGCCTACTTGAAAGCGAAATGCATGTTTCAACACTCTTTCTGAGTAGGTTTATCATCTCTAGACATCATAAAACAGTATCTATAATAACAGATAATAGTTTTGTTGTTTCCCTTGTGCTATGAAGCTCAGTATTTAATTGATTCAACGAGTCAGTTACATTGAAGAATGTTTCATGGAGCAGTGAACTTGCAGTCAGATTGAAATTCAGATGAGACATGTTAATTGTCTTTCGTGGAAATTACAGCTTGCCTAGTATTTAATTATAGCGGGGTTTAATTTCATTTTAGCATAAAATTAGATCAATGACCTGCTGTAATTAAAGTGTTTATGTCAGATGTAATACTGTGCATCTGAATGCAGTCTAGAATGATGAGATAAACGCAGTGCACTGTGTCAGCTGTAGTCAGCTCTTCGTGCAAATAAACTTCAGAAAGAAGTAGATAAGAAATGTGTCAATCTGTATAATTGAAAATAATTGAATCTGATTATTTATATTTATATTTGTTAATATTGTGCTCACTAAATGCAAATTGCTATGGCATCCTGAATATGTTGACTAATTAAGTGGAGTAGTGCTTCTTGAGAAGCTGATAATCATTCAGACAATAAAGCAATTCCCAGTATTCTGTGGATCTGAATGTTCATAAACATGTTCACAAGAGCCTACAGCTGGACCTAATCCTGAACCAGATTAATCCAGTTAATAGCGTCATACTACATTTTTGTGTCCATTTTAGTATTATCTTCTCATGTAAACCTCATTATCCCAAAATGTCACTTTGTTTAGGTCTTCAGACTAAATAAATTATGAATTTCTCAGTTGCCATGTGTGCTATATATTTTACCCATCATAGCCACTTTGATTTCCCTACTGGTAAACTAACAATCCTGGATGCCCAGTATAAATTATGAAGTTCCTTGTTGCATGATGTCCCATATTGCCCACTTACTTCATTCTTCTTTTACTCAGCAATTTGTTTGCATATGCTTATAATTTATGTTATTCTTTCAGAGTAAGACACAACATTGCATGACCATAGAGAATAATTCAAAATATTTATGTTATACAGAGTGAGTCAGAAATATGTTTACAAACTTCATGTGCGTGTTCCAGGATAAAAAATAAGAAAAAAATGTTCCTATGAACATGGGGTCGCAAAAGTTTCAATGAAGTGACTTTATATCAAAGTGAATCCAGCTTCCAGCAAACATTTTCAATTAACTTTTGGGCAGAAAATGTTGGCAACATGCTTATTGGTGCACACATGCTTCCATCGCGTCTAAGAGGACCTTCATATTGGTGATTCTTAAGAAGACACTTGCCACATCTCCTTGAAGATATACCACTAAATACAAAAAGACAAATGTGGTTTATGCACGACAGAGCCCCAGCACACTTCTCCCATCGCGTCAGATATCATCTCGATGAACAGTACCCTCAGCCCAGTAGCATGGCCACCGAGGTCACCAGACCTGACTCCATTGTACTTTTATCTGTGGGTCACTTGAAGTCCATAGTTTATGCAACACCCATAAACAATGAATATGATCTGTGGGAACGTGTGCAGAATGCATGCCAGATGATTCGAGGAAACCCTGGTGTGTACGAACGAATTCGTCAGCCTTGTGTACGTCATTGTTTCTAAAATGAAATATTTGCAACCCCATGTTCATAGGATCATTTTATCTTATTTTTGATCCTGGAACACGCACATGAAGTTTGTGAACATACTTCTGACTCACTCTGTATACCGTGATCTTAAGTGTTCAGGAAAGTAAACTGGATGATAATGGTATAACTCTTCATATCATGTAATTTTGAATGTGAGTAATCATTTCCCATACCAACAACTTCTTATTACATTTGCTGTCATGTTATATAGACATTCATGTTTCAGCCCTCATGAAGCCATCATCAGTGCTCTTCATTGTGTTTACTATTAGTTAAAATTCAACCTTACAACCCTATAAGTATTAAACTTGTGAAATTATTATGTTTTTTAAAATCCAAAACTTAAATAATTGAAATTCAAAATTCAAAAGTGTTAGGTTAAAATACTAACTGGAATGATTGTACTTTGCTACAACTCACTAACTCTAGCCAACATTATCGTATTACTGTTGCACTTTTCTTGTGTTTTAAAATGTTAATGCTTATAAGATTGTAAAGGTGCACTTTAATCAAATGTGAATGCATGAAGAAGATACTAATGATGGCCTTTTGAGGGCTGAAACATGCAAGTCTACATAACATGACAATTAATGTAATAGAAGTTGTATGATAATGGATTCTGTACTAAATAATTGTTTCCTAAATTTATAATTTTCCTAATTTAATACTGATTTGTACTTGCTTTGGTAACATTCCTGTGTGGCCAACTGTCTATTTCCTGACCACAAAGAACCAAGTTGGAAGATTGGGTGGGCAGGACTGGAAAAGCCTGTTATCAGACTTAAATGAAGATTTCTGTCTTCTGGGCTGTTGCGCCGTGTAGTCTGGTCGATACTCATCGCCCTGATGACGGAGGCAGTATGACCTCTGAAACGTTGGTTAACATCGACCAGACTACATGGCGCAACAACCCAGAAGACTGAAATCTTTATACTCACTGCTGTGAAAACCTCAAATCTTACAGACTTAAATGATTTACATAAAATATAGGTACATGACTACATTCAAAATATTTATAAACCAAGCATAAAAATTCATTGTTATTTCCTTTAGGTGAGAAGATATGCATGGAATAATAAGGGCCTCCATAGACAGGACAATGAGAGCAGATTTCCAGGTACTTCAGCCACTGCTTGATATTTATTCAGTTGGAAGACAGCAACAAATGGAAACAATCCTTGAGGTAGCTAGAACTTCGGTATCATCTAATTTAACTTAAAATGTAATATGCTACAGAAATTAGAAATGCTAAATTTATTGCAGTTCATGAAGTTTTTTATTTTATTGTCTATTCTCTTGTTGTCCATAAAATACATTTTACAGTACATTAATATTTTCTGTCATAAAATATGACATTTTCACACTGAATATGGAGACAGTACATTGCATTGAAATAATATTAATCCCATACAAGACCACGGGCTATCACATTCAAGAAGACCACAACTGACATTCATCATCCTTCTCTAAAAAAAACAGAAAATTACATTTTTCAAGCTTGTGATCTCAGATTTCACTTTTTTTTTTAATTTTAAGAGAAGCTGACATTCTTTGTTTCTTGTTTCACAGGTGGGTAACAATAAGCAACACATCTGCACCAGAGAAATGTCCATTGAAGATTAGCAAACATCTCATGCTGCCACCTGAGGATATCAACAGAAGATCAGTCTGTGAAAGATATAAATCAACAATAGAATGATGAATCCATTCAGTTTATATACACTTCTTCGTTTCCTTCCACATTGGAAATTCAAAACATAATACAAATATTGCTTTAAATTTTATTCACAATTCAAGATGTAATCTAAATTTTTATTTCTAAAGGGAAATTATAGTGCTTACATGACCGTACATGACCTGTTGTGATGACAACAGATTATCTTGCAGTCCTCACAAAGTCTGTAATTTATATCATAATAAAGACTGAAAGGATTGTTGGCGTCAAACTCTAGTGAAATTTTAGGAAGTTGCTTGTGTGGGTTGGTATCACAGCAGAAGTTGCCACTAGTGCAGGATGAACAATAGCAATACACTGGATCTGCGCGGAGTGTTGTATTCAGAATCTGATGACGAGGACAAAAGGAAGATTTTGTATGAGTTTGTGACAAATGGTGTGATACTAAATGTTATTGGTATTCTGGGTATATTTGGCAACATCATTTCCATGATCATTCTTTCACGCCCTCAGATGAAATCTTCTATTAACTATCTTCTAATTGGTTTAGCAAGATGTGACACTGTACTCATTATAACATCTGTACTGCTATTCGGTATTCCTGCCATCTACAAGTACACAGGATGCTTGTTCCTGTACTACTTCAAGGTAAGACTAAGGAATGTTATTAAATGCTGTGCTCCTGGATTCCAATTCAGTGTGTTTCATATACATGAGATTCTTGCTTGGAAATTTTAGATCAAAATTGTACAGTCCCTCAGTAACACAATTTTTTACGTATAATGTTAAATGTTTATTGTAATCCTCATAATTTGCAGTGGCGGCTCGTGAGTCTGAGCAGTGATAGTGCTGCGCAAGAGGGAAAAATCAGAATAGTATTTCAACACATAACAATATAAATAAAGGAAAAGTAAAATTACATCGGGAGAAAACCCATACGTGCTCGATGATGTTTTAACTATTTGTAAGTCCGGAAGAGGGCGGACATGATTTTTACATCATTTTTCACACAAAAAGTAATTTGCCGTAACTATGATACACTTCCTTTGCTCATTATCATTATCAGAACAAAAATAGTCAGCACACAGAATTATTGAACACTCATTAGCAATAACCACGAAACAGTTTGTGATACAGAAACCAGTCTAAAACACGTGGTACCGGGCAAGGGCGTTTACTATAAGCCGGCTGCGGGGACTGCAGCTCCGATACGCGTTGTACCAGTGAACTGCCCCTCACTCTACCGCCCGCCGCGCTCTCTACATTTGGTCGGGTAGCGAGGCTGAAATTCTAGCAGCCAGATGATTGTCCCGTTCTGCTTCGCACTCCTCGCCCGAGGACTTACTAACAGTTCAGCCGATTAGTGGATAATGACAACGTAAGGGGCAATATTAAAATAATGATAAAGAGGAAAAAAGTGTTAAAAATTATATAAACACAAAAATTAAATTTTTCAATTTTTGAAATATTATAAGGGGGTGCTGCAGCTCTGCGGCTGCTATGGAAGGACCACCACTGTAACATAACCTAACGTAGCTAACCTAACCTAGCCCAACCTAACACAAAATAACGCAACATAATCCAATGTAACTTATCCCAATCAGAATTAAACGAATCCAAAATAACCGACCCGCATAGGATCAAACCCACCACCGCATAAGGAGTTCCACATAACTTTCCAGGACTTTTTTCCCTACTTCTCCATAATTTTTCCAGCACTTCTCCATGACCAATAAAATTCCGCATAAACTCTCCAGGACTTATCCTACACCACTCTACGTCTTATCCAGGATTTTTCCAGGACTTCTCCAGGACATACCCACGACCACCCGATGAACACGCTAGAAATTCTCCAGGACAATCTAACCCATCACAAAACAAAACGTTATCTAACCTAGCCCTAGCAACATAACTTTACCTTAGCTAACCTAGCTAAACCTAACCTAACCTATCCCAACCCAACCTAAGCGAATGCAACGCAATCTGATCCTATGTAACTTATACCAATCAAACATAACGAATACTTAATCCTAGTGTACAGGAAAAACTTCATAGCATAGCAGCTTACCCTTGTTTGAGCCAGATGAACAGTCAATATCCTCATATTATATTCCTGTAAGATAAATGTTAATATCAACCTCGCCTCTCTGTATACCTCTACTGATTAATCTTTTCCAACTTCGTTGACTATAATTTTGTGCATTTCTCATCTCTCTGTGTCCTATCCATGCTATTTTCCTTGATTTTCTCATCCTAAACACACAAATTATGAATATCCTCATTATGTATTTTCACCATTCTCCTGTTTCTTCCCCTCCTTAGCACTCTACTCTGAAACATCCTCAATCTGTGCGTTTCTCTAAGATAAGTTTCGCACTCTTGTAAAACAATAAATATTATTAGGTTTGTGTATTTCTGTAACTGATCACAAATGTTCCTTTTGTTTAAGGTTTACCCACATCTAGTACTCATCCTTTATCCACTTGCCCTCATTGCACAAACTGTGTCAGTGTACTTGACACTAACTGTGACTCTGGAACGATTTGTTGCTGTGTGTCACCCATTGCAAGCGAGGTCCCTGTGCACATATGGACGAGCACGTCTGTACGTCATACTCATCATTGTGTTCTCAACCCTGTACAATCTGCCACGCTTCTGGGAAGTACAACTTGTAGAACTGTCATATGAATCTAAATACAACACCACTTTGTATGAAGTCAATATGACTGAACTTCGAGTCAACCCAATCTACATTACCATCTACATTCACTGGCTTTACCTCATCTTCATCTACTTCCTCCCATTCACCAGTTTAGCAGTGCTGAATGCTGCCATCTATCAACAGGTATATATGATTTTTTTTGAGGGGGGTTTAAAAGTGTCAGTGTTTGTAGCTATTTCTGCCCGTAAACGTATGATTTCCAAATTTGTTATTTGATGTAGTAAAGGTATATAATACACAAAGGACTTATGTTGAATATAGAGATTATGTTCAAAGTGTCCAGCATGCAAAGAGGGCCAGTGAGGAAGGCAAAAGAGACAATTAAAGAAATGCTATGGATAGTGTATGAAAGTGGCTGAAGGTAAGATGATAGAAAGGGAAACTTCAGAGCCCCCATTGCATTTCCTCCCTCAGGATATGGACTAACCCACATCAATAGAAACAGGTATCTGATAAAACAAACTTATTGATTCTCAATTGCATAGTAATAGTCTTGTATGTCTGTGCTAAATCTATTTGCAGATAAATTTCTTGCCTTCATTTCAAATGCAACTAATGCCTTGAAAAATATTTTTTTCAAAGTAATCTCTGGCTTTGGCTTTCAGAGTAACTTATTCATCCAAGTGAAATGTGCTGCTGTCTTCTTGAAACTGAGAAAAGGTATATGACTCAAAATCAGTGACAGGATTCTCTATACTTATCAGTTAGACTACGCACAGCAGAACAAAGCGACAGCCAACTGTGACACATTAAGGTCTGCTATTCTATCCATTTATCAGATGAAGTACATTTTTGGCAAAATTGACTCCCATGTGTCATCACAGTCAGTCAATTGAGTCATTCTTTAAATTGTCAAGTTGAGAGCATACTTTCAGTACAGAAAAGAATACTATTATTCAGGAGGTCTAACATTTTGGTTATCAGTTCACTAAAGCAGTGATTTCCAAACTGTATTTTGCAGAATCGTGACATTGGAAATTGTACCTATGGATTAACCCATTCACTCCATAAACTAAACATCTATCTGAAAAGCAACCACTGAACCACATCACACTAATAATTTAAACAAAGTTTGACAATTAACATACAGTTCTCTGATTATTAAAGTTTCCTTGTAACACATTTAAGAAAATTATCCATACTTTGTCTTCCTCATATTGTGGGTGTTACAGGTTCGGCGTGCAAACCAAGAACGGCAGCGTCTATCACGACTACAGAAGAAGGAGATTGGACTAGCTACCATGTTACTATGTGTGGTGGTTGTCTTCTTCCTGTGCAACATCCTTGCATTAGTTAACAATGTACTTGAAGCATTTTATGGCAGCCCACTGGATCAAGTAGTTGCAACCAGTGACATGCTGATCACTATAAACTCCTCTGTGAATTTCATTATATATGTTATATTTGGGGAGAAATTTAAACGACTGTTTCTGAAACTGTTTTGTTCCCATGGATGGATGGGTATCGGGGGAAGAGACTCACCTGATGCTAACACTCATGATGATAGTGTTGTATCCAATGGAGATGGAAGGAATTATTCTCTTAGGAACAGTCACATGTACCACCTTCATCGCACTGGCACTGCTATCATCAGAAATGGCAGCACGACAAGTAGAAATAGCAACAGTATGCACTGTAGTACCAGAATACCACATGCACCATCTCCTGGACCATGTGTGTACTATCCTGCTTGTGGTAGTGAATGGGAAAATGAAAATACTACCACTACATCTCTCAACAAACTCTGAGAATAATACCTGACTGCAACCGTGGTTTACTGTGTATCCTGAAGACCAAAGAAATGAAATATTAAAAAGAGACAGATACAGAATTTTATATTCCAATTTGTGGATTATAACTTCTCAAACCAGCTAGTACAAAATGTTTATGAAAAATCAGATGTGAAGTCAACTTAATAACTGCCACTCCACTGATTCAAGTAGTGAAGACAAATCACTAATATCTGTAATAGTCTTTAAAACAAATTAATGAAATAGAACAGGGGTCTCAAGCATCCAACTCATAAGGCACAGCCTTATCCATAAATATTCATATAAATTTTATTTGAAAGTACTATTATCTCACAAATTTGGTTGAAATTATAGCACCATAGGTTGTTATTAACAGGAAAATTCAGTATTACAAAATCTCTGTCAGGGTATAAAGATTCAAGAAATATTGTTAGACATAATATTTATTTAATTTCAGTATTTAGTTTTTGGTGTGATTTTGTCTCACCTTCCTTGGATGACCTTTGCTGTGTAAACAGTGTTAATTTTCTGTAAGAAAAAATTGTGTTTATAGTATTACAACATAAATGGATCACTGGCAAACAGATGGACATAATCTTCCAATAAGATATCCTTTCTATGTGAGAAAATAAAGACAAGTTGGTGTATAATGGAGGCACCTTCATTAATTTAATTTGTTTCTGATTTTTTACTCTATTAAGTTTATGTAAATTAGTAAGCTTACCAGTACATGTTCATTTCCAGTTCAAACATGTCGGTCAGTGACTTTGCAAGAAGTTGTCTCTGTGTGTAAGTATCTGTAAGACAATTTATTATAAATTAGTGAAATTAGGTTATGAATAACCTTATTGTTGAGAGCTGGGAAGCTCAGTCAGTATAGTGACTAATTATGGACTGGACTACTGGGATTCGATCCCCGACGGGGGCAGAGCATTTTTCCTCCAGCCTCTGCATCCAGACCAGCTCTGGGGCCTACCCAAAATCCTTATAATAGGAGTCCTTTCCCGGGGATAAAGTGCGGATGGGGTATAAGACTGACCACTGACCCCTATCTAGTGCCAAGGTTTAGAATGAGTAGGAGCTATACCAAGCGTCTACATGGCATATAAACTTGTTGTTAATTAATAATTTGCAGTGAAGTTACCAATAGGTGGCTACCTACTGGAAGCATGTTTGAAAAATATTATGTGCGTGTATATATATATATATATATATATATATATATGCAATACTGACCAAAGACAACAAGAATGAGACCCCTGACACAACGCATTAATTAAAAGAATTCAGAATGCTGTTCTGTTTGCTTGAAGCAAATAATTCCATAATTAATATATTCTAAGTGTTCTCATTAACCCTTAACCAGTGACATGGATTTTCTGTAGCACTAACAGTGGTGTGAGGTCTGAGAGACTGTTTGAGTTCTGGTAGTCCTATCTGATCCCAGATTTATTCAGCTTTCAACAGAATTATAAACTTAATGCTACATATATTTCATGGCATATATATCACACAAAAACTTTTAAAAGAAACCATTTAGTCAGTTTTCTTAACACTTTTGAAAACTTCTACAGGATTCTCATGAAGAGAAACACAAATTTAGGAATTGGTGTTAATTTTTTACTCTTTCACTAAGAAATCTGGACAAAGTGGCACATTTTGGTAATTCACATTATGTTCTGTATAAGACATGAAGAAATGATCAATTTTTTTTGTTTGTCCGAATATTGGTTTTGTCACAGTGCCTCAGCATATTCTGTGTTGAGTTAACTTTCAATTGTGCATTCACTTCCACTGTCAATCCAAGGCACCCAAGCACTTATTCTCCAAAAGTGGGAGGTGTAACCCACTTCAATGTTCCTGTGCTCCTATCCATGGTATACACAACAATGGCCGAGTCAAAACAGTCATGTAACCATTGATGTGCAATCTACCAAACTGCTGTCAGATTAAATTTCACAATACAAACAATATCAAAGGTTCAAAGAAGGAAAGGAAACAAAATATAAAAAATAAGAAAGTACTGAGAAAAAAAGAAAATTTCAAGCCATATTCTCTGGAGGGGGGTATATATTTTATCTTCTGCTGCAGTCTCACAGACTGCACATCACTTGTTATGGGTTAACACAATGTGACCAAGAAATGTAATAATGATTAGAAACATTTTATAAAGTCCTTCACCCTCAAGACTCCCCTGCTTCCATCAGGGCATTATTGATATATTCTGTTTTAAATACACTTCTTTGCTGCAGTGAAAGCCATTGTACTCAACATACTTGAGATACAACAGAGTTTCTGGTAAATATTACACTATTGCAATAAAAAACGTTAAACTATCAGAAATTAAGAATTATGAACTTAATTTCTTGACTTCATACATATATTCTAGTTTTTCAGATCACATGACTAGTCATCAAGATACATATAACACAGTCCTATGTAAATGCCATTTTTTGTTCTTTTAAAATTAATTAATTAATTAAAGTAACCAAATTTGGAAGTATAATTTGCAATGAATACTTCCAGCTTGCGGTTAGTTATGTGATATTACAGAATCAAAATCTTTGTATAAGATGTGAGATTCTCATGGCAGTAAGTATGAAGATGACTGTTTTCTTGGTTGTAGTCTAGTAGAAGTTTACCGACGTTTCAGAGGTGCTTGCTGCCTCCATCATCAGGGCTATGAGTGCTGATGATGGAGGCAGCAAGCACCTCTGAAACTTCAGTAAACTTCTACCTTCTATCATGCTGTAAGCTGATTATCTGCAAAATTTGATAACTGTTGATCACGGTGATCTAAGCTAAAAAAAAGAGGATGTATGACCTCCGGTACACCTTTCACATTCAGCAACCAGAAAATTCAGTAGCCTTACACCAATTAGCCTCTGCAGTCCCTGTGTCACACTAGCTTACCGATAAACCATTTACCCAGAAGTTAAAGTCTGACTGGTATTCCCTGGAGTCCAGTGAAATTCTCTATTCCCATATCATAGAGTTTAAACAATATTAATGTGAATCATAACCTTAATCATTCACATTTATGGTAGATACATAAAGCCATGTAGTAACAGATTCATGTCCATATAATGGTTAGACATATTTTTAGATGAATATCAACATAAAACCAGCTAAGAATTCAATCTGAATTGTGTGAATTACCACACAGATGTCCATGTAACTACTTTCACAGCCATTATATTCATGACTAAGTACCATATATAAAGTTTTTAGTTCACTTCTATTTATTGCCTTTCTTGGTCATTATTCTGATGACACCTTATCTTTTCATCTTTATTTTGAAACTAATATAGGAAAGAAGAAGTAAAGAACCATTGGTGTGGACAGATATACTGTATTACATTAATTTGTGCTCTTCTTCACACTTGAATTTTAGAACATGATGCACTGAATTTACTTGAACGTTGTGCATTGTATTACTCAGATGTTAATATTAATTAGAATTGAGTGTTCTTGTTCCACACAATGTCCGTAATAACTTTGGGAATGAGTTCAAATTTATGGTAAATGCTGATAAAGCTTTTTGAATGGATATCAATAATTACATGGTATTAAGGAAACATTTGCATTTCTTGAAGTGGTATGGAAAAACTATAGGCATTACCTTGTACAACTTATGTCATCCTTAGAATTCTGTTCCACAAATCTTAAATAAATGGCAGTGATTAACTCACCTCTTTAGTTATACATTTATGCTCAAACTGTAAAGAATTATAAATTTCCAATTCATACCAAGACTCCAAGATCATGTATATAAACACAATAAAACTTGTGCAGATTCTACACTGAAAGCTTTGATAAAAGCCAAGATCTGTTTCTATGTAGTTGTGCCTAATCTAGGCTGCAATATCTACCATGTGTAACATGCCACAGAATTTCTATACAGCAAACACGTGAGGACCTTATTTCTTACTTCAGTATGGTATCTATTGTACAATACACAAACATGAAGACTGTCTGATATTTGATGTTCCCAAGTTACTAAGAATGGTCTTCTGAGTTATAAAGCTGTGTGGTCTTTTATGTAATTACCACCTTTCCTCAAAAACATTGGTAACCTGCAAGACCATACAGTGTCACAATTTAGATGACCACAGCCAATTTTAAGACTCATCAGTGTTACGTATACTTTTATTAAATGTAGATACTATGCCTTCTATTGTACATATATTTATACGATGTATATAATCTTCCCCATGTGCTCACAAGTTCAAGTCTTTGTAAAATATGTACTGTACATAATACTTAATCATTTGTTAGATGAGCAATTCCATGATCATGTAGTGAATGTAATTAAAGAGCTTAAAAAAAGCTAAATGGTTGAACTTCATTACAGGCTTCATTTGATTCACTAATAGCAGAATGCAAAAATTGTCCTGAATAGTAATTCAGGACTTATTTCTGTATAATCTGAGACCACATTAGATAGTTTTCTGTCACAATGCACAGTTGTGCCAAATTTGGCTTTAACTCACAGTGCTAAGCATTTCTTAGTCAAGACCAAACCATAAAATTCTGTATGAATGATTATTAGGTTAAATGGGGTAATCAGAATTAGTATCTACATGCAGCGCAGTATGAGTAGTGTGTACCTTAATGACCTGAAAATGCAGAAACCAAAGATTAATTGGTTCTCATAGTGCCAAACATGAGGATGACTGTCTTCTGGGAAGTTGTGCCCTGATGATGGAGGCAGCACATACCTCCAAAATGTTGGTAAACTTCTACCAATCTACATGGCACAATATTACATAAGACTGTCATCTTTAAGACTGTAATTAATTACCTTTGAATTGTATTACAGGCACTAAATTCAAACAAATATATATAATTAATAATTAGTAAACAGCCACAAGGAATGGACCCTTTTTTAGTTTCAGTATTCCCTGTTCCTCAGCCTCTCCCAAAAGTACTATTTTCTTTTTTTTTAATAGTAACCAGTGCACAATTTCCCACCTCTTGTTGTTGTTTGTGTATTTAATACCAGACCCCATTTCCTTGTGAACATATATATTTGTAATGCCATTCCACTGATACAGCCTAGTTTATTCTTCTCTTATTACTCTTCCTCAAATATTGGAGACTTTGATTGCTTTATTGCATTCATACAATTGAACTGAATTGAATAACTGTGCAACTATATAACAACAATTTATAAAATATAACTTTTCCAAGGTGACAAAATCTGTGTCTGGTGGCAGACATAGCAAGTAGGATTTGAAGTTTTCATGGTGGTGAGTCTGAAGATGGCTGTCTTCTGGGTTGTTGCGCTATATAGCCTGGTAGAAGTTTACAGACGTTTCAGAGGTTCTTGTTGCCTCCATCACCCTGATGCAACAACCCGGAAGACAGCCATCTTCAATGGTTATGCTTTCTTGTGTTTGCGGTTATACTGTACTTGGCTAGGTCTATGAAGGATCTATGGAATATTAATGAATTACACTTTATTCTATTCTGTTCTAAATTAAATTTATCGATAAGGTAAAGTATGGTTCAACAACGTTAAATGTAATCAAAATTCGTTCGTGAAACAAGAAAATTAATTCATTTCGTAACGGCAAAAGACGATATAGTCAATCCTCACTGAAATACAATTTCACCTGAACTTGTATCTTTTTTTGACATATTTAGGCTTTCAATCCTATTGAACCATCGAAGCTGGACAATGAAAGCGAAAAACGCAGCGTTGAAGTTTGTTGAAATAATGGGTTTATATTCGTTGATATATGAATATGGATTCGTGATGTGGTCTCAGAATGTACATGAATATTTATATTCATGTACATCTGTATAGTCTTATGTTTATTTCGGACTGGCGTAAGACACATAAAAGCAACGTTTGCGCCTTTGACGATTTTGTTTCGTTGTAGTAGAGGGATCCAATATCGATTTTACTCTCGAAGCCGGTTCTACGCGAAATTACAGATGTTACCGATAGATGGTGTAAATATTCGGAGTGACGTCATGAGAAGTTGTCTTATTGGATTTGGTGGTAGGGACCGTCGATTTTCACACAAATTTGCCGTGTAAATAGTATCCACTGGTTATTTTATAAAAGTACAGGTGTACTGTGAACCCTAGTGTTTCGAAATTTGAAACCAACATGTATTTTGTAGCGGAGGAATTAAACGACACTTTAGTTAATAACGATTTTTTAGCTCACAATTGCTCCCGCCTTTCACTTGACGGTTGTGTAATCACTCTGACGGTGTCTAGCAAACAAATTACCCAATAAGTGTCGTATAAGGGAGGAAGTTGTGGTGCTGATAACAGCCGGCAGGAAACACAAATAATGGCAACAAGTTCTCAGGAAAATGGTGGTGTGGATCAAAGCATTCCACAGTGGAAGCGGGAGCTTATCTTGCGACGACGAACTCTTGCACGGACTTTGCCTGCAGGTAACACTTCAGTGAAGCTCACCTGCCCGAGTGTTGTGACCGCGGTGAGACATCCCGAGCTGGCAGCAGCTGGAGAAAACGTCAGTGATAAACCGCAACGTTGCATTTCGTCTGCAATAGCCTCGAACAAGGGAGTACTGGACCAAACCCAAGAGGACTTTCACCTCAGAGGGCGCATTAACGACTCATCCACTGCTAGTACAGTCTCAGCTTCAGTAGTTGGGAACATGCGGCTAGTAGAGCATCGAGTTGAAGGGGGAAGTGATTTTGTGATTAATGGCGTCGGCTTGGACATAGCAGTTGAACAGAATTCCGTTAAATATCGTTCCAGAATGGGGGAAGAAAAATATTTGAAGAAATTTAGTGCTTCAAGTACTACTGTGGACAACTGTGTAGCTAACATGACCAAAAACCGCTTTATTATGAGTGAAAACAATAATTGTCAACATTCCATTGATGAGACTTGTGAATCTGATTCAAGTGAAGAATTGCAGTATGGACCAGGTATTGTCAGCAGATTGAAATGTAAGTATATGAGTATGACATTGAGAGAGAATCAAAATAAGGGGGTTAGGCCTTTGCTATCAAATATGAGGCGAGCCACAAGCTTGGAAAACATGTTGGATAATGATTCAGATGCAGGAAAACCACAGATAACCCAACACAAATTTACCAAGAGGACGGATGCCACAATCAACACAAGTAAAGCAGAACATAAATTAGAACACCAACAAAGATATCGGCCTACAAGTCGCAGGAATGATTCTTTGAAACGTGCTAGATCAGTTGAAACACTTCTGCGTTATGTCCCCAAGTCTCATGCTACTACAGGACATAGTATTACAAGTGATTTGCCAGTTTGTGATCATGTAGTCAAGTCGGAATTCAGGGATTATAATAAGAATAACACCAAATTACTGAAGGCACTAGGAAATGAAGAAATAGTCATTGTTGAAAATAAAATGAAGGTTGAGTGTACTAAGAAGACTGTTAGTGAAGAAAAGGTGCCAGTGTTCCAGCAGAAAAAGCGAACAGTTAGTATTCCTGAAGAGACAGAGTTGCCTCCACCAGATGTTGTCAAACAAACCTTGAAGATATTTGAAGGAACACCTTCAAAGAAGTCATCACGATTGACCAGAGTATCAGGTGTGTCACTGAAGTCATCTTCATATAAATATGGTGGCATACCTTTGTCAAAAGTCAACAGTAGTGTGAATGAAGTTAAAGGCTCCTCAAATGCTAAACCACTGTTATCACCAAAGCCAGTTTTAAGCCCAGAAAAGAATATTCCAAACTCCCAATCTCCAAGGAAGGTACCACTCACACCATTTCCTTCTGATGTTCAGCACAGCACACCTACACCAGCCTTGAGTAGCAGGATTCATACACTAGGTAGCTTGTCTTCACCTTCATTGCTGCCTTCAGTCAGTTCAACAGAAACTACCAGATTAAAATCCCCATCACCTACAGAAAGTGGTAGGAAAATAACTGGTATACCTGCTTCACAGGTTGATGATCATACACCGGTGACAAATGGAAAAATTACAGCACAAGATTTGGCTGTTGAAGAATATAGTAGTACTAGTGATGACAATGATGGTGATGATGATGGTTCTGCTGACACTGTAGATGGTAGTACAAAAACTGTCTCCAACTCTGCATTGAACAACATCAGAAAAGATGGAATGTCAATGGAGTTTATATTTGGAAATAGTTCTGCAAGCACCAAACCAAAGTCATATCTTCCAGGAGCAAAAAGTTATTTGCCAACTGGAAAGACTTCAGTAACATCAAAGGATTTAACTAGGAACCAAAAGGTCACTTCACCTGTTCTTCAGAGACAGGATTTTGAAACTACGTCAAAATCGACATCACTTCCACCAGTTGTAAAATCCCCAGACTCACCACAAACGCAGATCAAACAAGTTGGTGTCATACGTCCAATTGTTAACAACGCTCACCCAACTTCACCACCTCCTTCACTCACAGATGTTGAAATTGAAAAGAACTTTATTAATCGTACAAAATCAATCGAACAACCAACCAGTAAAGTTGTAGTTTCACTGAAACCGGCAAATGAAGTTGTAGGCAAAGTGTCAATGGAGCCCGCGAGGGCACATACAGATGATAGTGTAAAAATTGTGAGAGACTCTGCAACACTTACGGGTACTAGTGATTCCAAATCTTCAGGACTGTGGGATAACAAACCTTGGAATCAACCACAGAACACAATGGTTTTCAACTTCAGTGGTCGAAAGGGTCCAGTACCATCATACATTGAAAATGATGGTCTGATTCTCAGCAGCAGAAGAAATAAATCAATGGTGAGTCATTTTTAAATACATCTGTTTGGAGAGTAGTTGACATAAATCAATAAGGCCCAGATAAGAAGTATCAAAGTGGTGTATCAGTGTTCCTAATCTAGAAGGGGGTATGGTTCTCTTGGCTTGGTTGTTTTATTGTAAAAAAAGTGTTAGACATTGTTCTTTGAGGCATATTTGATAGGCATGATGTTTCAGGAGTTGTTCTCCTCCTGTCTTCACATCATTATACTGATACTTTTGTCTCCTATTGTTAGTGATGGTGATCAATATTGAACCTGGGACCTTTCAGATTCAGGGCTAGTCTACTATAAAATTTTCTGATTTCGTCGTCGTCAAAAAATGACGTCATCAACAAATATAACGCTTCACAACAAAGAATCTTCTATCTTCTACTATAAAAATTTCTGATTTCGTCGTCGTCAACCAATTTGTCGTCAAAAAATGACGTCATCAACAATGTCAACAGATATTTGTTTACTCGGCATTGTTGTGGAACACAACAATGTCGAGTAAGCAAATATAACGCTTCACAACAAAGAATCTATCTATTATAAAAATTTGTGAGTCCTCGTTGTCGTCAATAAATTACGTCATCAACAATGCCGAGTATAAACAAACTCGGCATTGTTGTGGAACACGACAATGTCGAGTACAACACAACAGTGCCTAGTACAACACAACAATGCCGAGTTTAGTGTCTTACTCAAGATTTTAAAACGCAACCAACCCCCCCGAAAGGGGGTTGGTTGCTTTTTAAACACTTGTACAAGCTCCCCCGAAAAAGGGGGTTGGTCAAGTATTTTAACCCTCCATTCGGGGGGGGGGGGTTAGTTTAGTTTCTTACACAAGATTTTGAAACGCAACCAACCCCCCCGAAGGGGTTCGTTGCTTTTTAAAAACTTGACCAACCCCTCCGAGGAGCTCCGAAAGGAGCGTTCTGCCGTAGTCTACTATAAAAATTTCTGATTTCGTCGTCGTCAACCAATTTGAATAATTAGGATAATAAGCTCAAGGACAATGAGATGGGCAGGGTATATAACAGAAAGGTATGAAATGCATACAAAATTTTGTTGCAGAAAACCAAAAGAAAGGGAGTTTTGGGGACCTAGCCATAGGTGGGAGGCTGTTTATCGATTGGTGCTTGAACAAAAGTGTGAGGGTGTCAACTGGTTTTATCTGGCTCAGAACAGAATATAAATTAATCGTCAGGTTTCATAAGAGATGTAGAATTTATTGACCAGAAGGACTCCACCACTTAAGTATTGTATAAGGAACTAAAATTGCATATAATAGCAAGGCTTCAGAAATACAACTTAATTACTAACTACTTCCATACATCCATTCACCCTTTCACTGACAACATGCTTCTTACATACCTGTATGTTTTAATTTTTGCACATTTATGGATAGAAATTATTAATGAATTTTTTATATTCATAGCAGCTGCACGTCTAACTGACATAGCTCAGTCAGTATAGTGACTGGCTACAGACTGGACGACCAGGGTTCGATCCTGGATGAGGGCAGAGGATTTTTCCTCTAGCCTTTTGCATCCAGGCTGGCTCTAGGGCACACCCAGTCTCCTATCCAGTGGGTACCTGGGTCCTTTCCTGGGGGTAAAGTGCGAATGGAGCATGATGCTGACCACTCACTCCCATCTAGTACCAAGGTCAAGAATGAGTAGGAGCTGTACCTCCTCTCTTCCCCCCCCCCCAAGCGCCTACATGGCGTATAGTGGGACAGCTTTACTTTTACTTTTAGCAGCTACACCTTCACAACAATAGCCTGTTTCATCATATCCCACTTGCCACCTATAAGCTATATCTGAAACTGCCAAAAACACCTAGCCCATACACATTCACACTGAAGATGGCAAATACAATGTTTGCTGAAACATTGGATAACACTTCCACCTCAACATTTAATACAGCTCATCCCTGACCTATAATTGAAACTGAAAGGGAAGTAAAAGTTTTATTTTAGGTCTTTTAATGCATTACTGTAATTTCTGTTGTAATTTTTCCTACTATCACCTGTTGATGAAATATGATCTCAGGTGGTTATGTAGATGTAGTTATTCTGATGCAACCAAGTAGGTGCCCCTCCCCCAATTTTAACCTGAGGATGGAGGCAGATCCAGCTTTCAAAGGGTAGTGTTCCTTTTAAGAAAACAGACGATGGACATTGTCCCAAGTATTTAGTGATCCTGATTGTAACACACCATTGTCAGTATCTTTTAAAATTGACTTGAACATCTCTGAACCAAATTGGTGTTTGTTTAATTGGCATATTTTAAGTTATAATATAAAAGACCTGACAAGAGCAGTCTTCTACTGCATGTTGCATTGGGAAAAGCCCTTGCATGGTTGTTCAAGTGACAAGTTAACAGTTCTGTGAAGAGTCCTTCCAGTTGACCATTTAGGACAAAATGTGTAATGTTTTTATGTTTTGTGATTTAAATAATGAAAAATTCATTAAACAATTTAGCCAGAACAGAACAGCCACTTTTAAGAGGGAGGATAATATTAAAATGGACTGGATTCATTCACTGGGGATATGATCCAGTGGTGGAATGTTGTGAACATGTTAGTGAATCATTTTGTAAGGAATACTTGTAGCAGCTGAGTAATTGTCAGCTTATCAAGAAGGATTCTTAGGTTGGATTTTAATATCAAGACATCTAAGTTTTCTGTCTGGTCTTCCACTAATGGCGTCCTTTACTTGATGCTTTTATTGTAGAAATAGATGCTGCATAAATTTAAAGTGGAACCTATTATTCTATCATAGAGGTATCAAAAGTGTTTAAATCAGAGGAATTTAGAGTAGTCCCCATTGCCATACCAAACTTCATTTGAATCCATGTAGGGGTTCTCAAGGTGAAACATGTGGACGGACAGACTTGTCCAGTCGTTTATGTGTTCATGCATAATAAAGGTAGTGATGCACACTGAACATATCTAGTGACTTCATCACCCAGGAGACTCAGAAAGATATTTATTTAGCAACCTTTGGTACTTAGGCCAAACAGTTGCATCATAATGATATCTCATTAACGAAAAGGCTATTATTTATACAACTTTTTTCGTGACTTGTATATTGATTATGTCGTTGTAAATAAAAGTAAAGGATGGGATTGGTTGGACGTGTAGAATGCAGGTAAACCTAAATTCAGTTTTAATATTTTATGGAAAGTTGGTTTGTTTTGAACGCGATATTGAAATGGGTTAGGAAAAATGGGTTGTGTGAAAATGTCAGTCGAATTTAAGTAGCTCAGATTACAATACAATAGAAGATTTTTGTGGTGACAGTGACCGACCTTCAGGTTTCATAAAAGCTGATCAGCTGAGTAACTACAACTGTGCAGGTAGATCGCAGTAACTATGCAAAGGAGAGTGGAATTAAATGGTCATTAAACAATCACAATCCAGACAATTTACCATTCAGGAAACATTTATCTGGTTATTGCATACAGATCTGAGATGTAGTTGTTGCGTAGCTGATGAACACAGGACGCTGTTGTCCTGTTCTTTAACAAACTGATTAGCATACATAAGGAAGTAAACAGTACAAGTGCAGTTTCAAGGAGGCCTTTATTCATGTAGTGTGTTGGGAGTATTAATAGCATTTGAAAATTTAATCTAGGATTCTATTGATTAAAATTCTGCACTACACTTTTAAAAAAAATTATTTTACAAATATTTGGGGGGAAAACATGTTTTTTAACATTATGAAATGTGCATGTATCTGAAAAACGAAAGGTTTCCAATAAGAATGTTAGATATGTTATCACACCTTGTTATGTCGAGACAGTGAAATGTGATAAGATTAAGTTTCATCTGGCATAAAATTTTGCAGTGAATCATCTACATTCCGAATCGGTAGTCACTAGCTGTCCATAATATTTTAGATTACTGCTATATCTGGATTTCTCAAAAGCTGTGAAGATCCTCAGTGCAGATTCTGACTGTTCCTAACCTTCACTGCACACATAAGGGATACGTAGCACAGTGCATTGCTTTGTTAAAGCGAAGTTCAGACAAATGTTTCTTATTTTAATTTATAGTTTTGCTGCATTGGTAACTGGTTGTTGACAGAACCTTTTATTTTTGTAGGTAATGTTTACTGGAGGCTCTCGTGAAATGCTAATAGTCGCTCAGGTGACCAAGAAATGTTTTGCCTTTTTTGGAACCCAAATATTCATTATCGTGTTTACAAGAACCTGTCACTCATCCTTGTCCTGATCCAGATTGATTTATAGTCCCCACCCTCTGATTATGTCAAGACCCATTTAAATGTCCTATTTTTATCACTCCCATTCGTGCTACATTCCCCACACGTCTCATCCTCCTTCATTTTATCAGCATAATAATACTTCGTGAAGAGCCAAAATTTTGAAGTTCCTCATTAAGCAGCCTTATCCAGCCTCGTATTAGTTCGTTTTAGGCCCAGATAGGCCGAAATATTCTTATCATTCTGTCCACAAACGTCCTTGTTGTATGTTGTTCCATTGATATGTTGGACAGGGTGTCACGCCTGTACAAAAAAGACAGATCAAATTGTAATTTTATATTTTAATCTAAATGTGTTCAGATGCAAGACTGGGACTAGCGTGCGTCATTAAAAATTATCGAAAAAATTTAATTCACGGTTCATAATTTATGCCCGATTGATATTCAGATTAGCATGTCATGGCTGAAAAGTACTGTCATTCATAATCACATCGCTGTCAGTTGCTAAACCTTTACATCATTGATAATTAGTGCACAAGTCAAGCGACTTCGAAATCTTTGTGTGCAACATTGTATTCGCCCATCCAGCTGTTTTATTTCATGACGAACCAGTTCCACTGCCAGGTCTTAGGTTCTGAGGGCGACGAGTGTGCAGATGACTGCCTTCTGGGATGTTGTGCCGTGTTGTCTGGTAGAAGTTTTCTTTGAAGTCAGACTTCACTGTTACGAAATTTCGAATCCCTTAAAAGGCGGGAATTGCTGGAGTAGATGAACGACTCTCAGCTTCTCCAGAAGGACTGCTCAGTGGGGTTACGCAAATTCTGAGACAGTGCCTTATTCTCTCGCCGCGCGATTTAAATTCAGTGTATCCTGACTTCGACCAATTAATTTAAATGACCTTTACGTACTCCGTTTTATTAAGCGCGGCAGGGGACATTAATTTTACCATGCTGTGTTGTATTGCGTGCTGCAAATGGTTTAAAACACCACGACTGTACACTTTCACATCCTCCAACATCGTATTTTCACATTGGACAGTATTTAACCTCATCATTTTAGAAAGCGCCCTATAACAATCAACAACGTACAATCGTGCGACTTCGAAGTAATGAAATATTGTGCTTAAGATAGAGAGGTGTCTTTTATTTTTGAATTATTCCAGTGCCCAGTTCCATGGCATCGGTTTGCCGTTTATAAAAATGAAATGTAATAGCGCCCATAAGCATTGTGATTGGCCATCGTGGTAGGCGTGAAACAGGTCGATTCCACAAAGCTCCAGATGTTAAAAGGTTGTTTTCTGTTCGGTCAGAATGAGCTTTAAAATGATTTTCCGTGCTTCATATTCTGCGTAACAAGGACAGAAAGAAAATTACATGGTTTTAGATTCGAACAGGTTATAGACATTGCTTCCACCCTAAAGATGGAGGCGATACGTTTTTCCAGCGTTGGTAAATTAAAGAACACCACTGCACTGCGTCAGGTTACATTTTTCCACGTCACAGAAGAAATGAATAATTTTGTCATCACACTTTTGAGGCTTGAATCTTCGAAGAAGAAAAAGTTAAATTTGTTGTCGTGTAGGCCTAATTATGAATTATGTTTTCGGTGCTTATAAGTACACCGGAAGCAGGCACAATTTTAAGAGTCATGACACGCCGTTTCCAATTAGTAGTAGAGTATAAAGCAGCTCCAACACAGTTTGTCGGTTGAGTTAACTTGGGTACGGAATATGTTGCAAATATACGGGGGTGAATACAAATGAGCTGAGCGGTTTCAGATATTTACTTATAAAAAACTGAACGGCGCAGAAATGAAGCCACTGGAAGGAGAATTTCAAACTTTTTTGTAGGATGCCGGAGAAGTAATGTAACTCCGGCGATGACCACTGGGAACGTGACAGCTGACATGGCAGCAGAATTGCGACTCAACCGGATAAAGCTAATTGAGTTCGCACTCGGAGAATTTTTTGGAACTTCCAGTGGAAACCTCGTTGAACAGTGATCACAGATTTTGTGGAGTGGAACTCCAGCACGCAAAACGCTTTCTCAGGTTGAGTCGCCATTTTACTATCATGTTGGTTGCACTTCTAGTGGCCATCGTTGGACGTTTTTCACTTTTCCCAGATGCTACAATTTTTTTTACAAATTCTTCTTCAAGTGATCTTTAATTTCCGTATGCCGTTAAGTGCTTGTTAAAGAATTTTTTTAAACCACTTTGATCATCTGTGTTGACCCTGTATATATTAAATACTCTTACTGAAGAGGAGTTGTGAACCCAAGTACACGTTGGAGTGTACGTAGATGGAACGAAGAGATGTTGTCTGCTTGAGACGCCCCTGTCCTGTAATTAGTGAGCACTTTCGAAGTGTTCTGAGGTGACAGAAATTCTCTTTTACGACTCAGTTTTGAAACTGAAGACAGTACAACTATGCTGTTGCCGTCAGCTTTTCAAACAGGATATAATTGTGTTATGGTTATATTGGAAGTGATAGAAAACTGATATCGCTTTTTCCGTGGACTGTTGATATCAGGGAAATAGGTTGTGAGCGTGTGTCCTATCGATCGAAGTTTTGTTTATTCAGGAACGCTTTCTTCAACAGTGAAGCTTATGTACTGTTATATGGTGTACATATGAAGTAGCATTCGGGCCTATTTAAGGTACGTCCCAGCGTTTATTGAAGAGACCTAGGAAAAGTTGTAAAAATCAGTCATCCACTCGACCGCAGCAGTCGGTTCCAGTGGCAGGCTTTGCTGAACATGGTAATGAACCTTGGCGCTTTCTAAACAAGGGAGTTTTCATCATTATTTCAATACTAATATGAACTGTTCAAGGAAGGCTGTGAACATTGTACTTGGTTATGACATTCTACCAGCTATTCTGGAAAGCAGTTTATACTTTTGTTCTTGCTAAGAAGGACTTAGGTCGATAAAAGTTCCGTTTGACTTAAGCCCTTCTTATCGAGCTCCAAAATGCGCAAGGTTATGTACTTGTAGGCACAAAAATTGCTGAGCTACGTAAATTTACTGTTATGCTTATTCCCGTGACTGTACTGTAAGCTATCTTGTTCCGATCGTGTTTTACCACTAGGCTACTGTTCCACTTGTGTTTTCATCCGATTCATGTCGTGGTGTACGGTGACGTCGTATAGTGTCTAGCGATGCAGTTTGGTGAGGTTTGGTATTTCCTTGTAAGTTCCCAATAAATCACTAAATGAATATGGCCGTCTTCTGGGTTGTTAACTTCTCCCAGACTACACGGCGCTACAACCCAGAAGACAACCCCAAATCCTAAATTACTAAATGTTAAACATGGCTGCAGTAGTAGATTATGACAGAGACTATGATGTTTTATAAAACTAAAAAGGAATTCAGCATTTCTGTGGAACTATAAGGCGCGAATTACTAAGAAAATACCAACCGAAAATCTTGCTAAGATCACGTAGAGTAACAGTCATCCGTATGCTATTGTAAGTATCCACATTTTGCATTTAACGAAAGAATAAATGCGAAATAATGGAAACTGTAGAATTTCGTAGCTTCAGAGCGGTTGCAGGATTTAGAATGATGTCAAAACTTGGGTATAGTAGTGAAGAAGCGAGAATAACGTATGACCTCAATAATACAGCATTTTCAAAATCAGTGGCTCCATTTGAATACAATGTCTGAAAACGTGATCCTGAAGATGTCCTGTAAACCGAAGGGATATCCGGTAACAGTAAGCTACGTAGAAACGGTTTTATTCCAGAGCTTAATCCATGATTTTGGTAATGATTGACATTTCGAATAAATTTATAAGCCTCCAACGTCGCGGCTGCTTCGTTTTCATTCTTTATTACTAATATAGACGCTATAGGTCTATAGTTTGAGCTATTGGCAGCGTCGTTAAATACACCGCAAATAAATAAATGTTAAAGTAGAAAACTTAAAACGGATAGTCTCACGTTCCGGTTGGAAGTCCACAAGGCTGTATTCTGTTAACTCATTATGGCTTGTTTTACATCCGTTAGTGAGAAAACATTAATTGTAAATTTTGCAGCAGCATTTGATTGAGCGTTCGATAATAAATATATTTTCCTTACCACTTTGTAATTGTTATACTATGTTTGTGCCAATACAGGAGCTCTGTTGTCAACAGTATTAATTGAACTTACTTTGGTTTTGAATATTATTTTAATGTGTTTAAAAAATTCTATAAGCATTTTCCGGTAATTGAATGTGGAAGTGTGCAGAAGTGAAAATTAATTTAAAACATTGCGTCGCCCAGATACCCGGAAAAAGTTTTGTGATCGGACTTGCGATAGCTGCGAAGTTACGCTGTTTCGGCTTACTAGGCCGATAGCAACGAATTTTCAAGAGTTAACGCGACGAACCTGTTCTGTCGGATTGTATAGCACTATTTAGTAGGCCGCGAATTTAATAAATATATGGACAATGGATACGTGAAGTTGGTTTTTATCATGGAATGGGAGTTTATTCATAGTTTGGAAGATTTTTTCTCTTGAAAACAGGTATACCTGCATAAAATCTAAAACTCTGTTTCTGTCAAATGGAAAGACGAAAATGTACAGTAAGCTCACGGGGTCATCTACTTTGTCGTAGACGCTGCACGGTTTGTTGAAATGTGTTGACTCAGGACCCAGACACGACCTTCTATGGCTTCTGTGTGTGGTGTAAAGTAGGGAAACAGTGCAGTGCACCCCTAGAACGGAGACGGTCGGTGCAAATAGTTTCGTTTTCTGTAATTGACAATCCTGTGAATGATTTGTGCGATCATTGCCAAGCGAATTCTCATTAGTATTTATCATAAAATGTTGATGTACTTTATAAAGATTTGGAGGCATATTTATTCTTGAAACAGGCACTTACGGTGTGCTTGTACACCATTTGAGTAAAATCGTGTCTGACGCTTCATGTGTAAATATTACGACGATAGTGCGAGTGTTGGAATTCACATCTCCATGCAGATCATAAGACATACTTGAGTAAACTCTGTCGGTATATGCCTCCTCTTAATCTTAAGCATTTTCACCAGCAAAATAAATAATTTGATCTATTGTGGTGCATGTATATAGTTGTTATTCACTCGTCACGTTTCACTAGAAAATATAAAATTCGTACGTGACGCCTAAAACATACGACAATTTTCTAGTTTCAGCCACTGTTTTTATTAGTCACATAATTTGGCCTTGATGGTTGTTTAGTGGAAGTGCCTGTTTTCGTCCGGTTTTTTTTAAAATAAACAATACTGAAATGATAAATGCCTATATATTATGATAATCTTTTATGTATAGTCGCGTTGACCGTTGGTGTATTGCAAGAAACTGAATCTTTGTTACTTTTCGGTAATTAATGTTCTGAATTTCGGAAGAATATGTCATAATCATTTTTGTATTATGTACCACCAAGATGCGAAATAACTGGGGGGCATCGATCGCTGTGTGCATTAAAGTTATTCCTCCTAGCAGTAAGACTAGAGAGAATGACAGTCAGGAAGGAAACTTACGGAGCAAGAATTTTGTTATTGATATCAACAAACATTTTAAGTAAAACTTGTAGATGTTAGTAGGTTCTATGTTTTGTACTCTGCACATTTTTGTGCGATGTCATCTGTAAGAAATTAAGTGGCGTTTGATTTTGACTAATGTTAAGCGGGCGTTATAGACGAAACGTTTTCGGTATGGTCTATATTTAACGAAATATATTGTAAATGTACGGGTTGCTGCTGTAAAATACCTGTCCTGTTATATGTCTTTGTTTTAAGCCTCACTTTACACTGCAGTGTGCCTTGTGAAGATATTCTTTTTTGTTTCAGCATTTGAAGATGAGATTTATTATTTCTGGCTCAGTGTACAAAATAGGTGCCATACTCGCTTGAAGCTGTATGTCTGGTAGGTCGTAGGATACAGGACGATGAATCATAAACGTAGTACATTATTAGTGAGAAGTGTTACTTCATTCTAGGGGTCAGTAGGAACAATAACGGTTTAGTGAAAATGTGACTGAAAGACGAGCATTGTCGTTAAAAATATTTGAGTTTGTACATACGAGATGTGACCTCTTCCATAGTTGTTTGCGGTATCGCGGAACTCCGTATTTCGAAGTGAGACGTTGCACCTGATAGGCCATTTGTCAAGGAATTCAGAAAGAGAAATCTAGAAATGCTGCATGCTTAGTCGATCAAGCACGATGAACTTGTGTCGGATTGGCGTACGTGAAGATTTGAACGTTTCTCTTTTTATTTAAACGCGGAAATTCCGCGGTTTATTTCTTGCATTCACGTTGAGTGTAGCCTGTTTATGGCACAGGCAGGATCTGCACTGATATAATTGTCGTGATCAGATGTCTTGTGCACAATTGGTGAATTATGTTTCATAAGATATAGTATGTTATTGACTGCTGCATATAGTATCTGCATACGATCATAGCCTGCTTTTCACCGAAATTAACTCCCTGGAGCACTGGCCTTCTTGAAAGAGTAATTGTTGGTCAGCAGGTCAAGAAATTCCCGCTTTTTTTCCTCTCGAAATTCCATTTCCGTATTCATAAGGGCCCGCCATTCGACTCTACCCTGAGGCTTGTCGCCTGCGCCGTAGTGACCTGTTTGTCATTGAAATGAAAATAAAAACGAGAAAAACAAATAAATATAATCTGTGTGGAAAATGTAGCGTTACTCATTGTTAAAGCAGGCGGTGCATATAGTTATCTCTGAGTTGTAAGGGGTTAAATTCAGTTATAGATGAAGTGTATTATTTTAACTACATCAGAAGTGATATTATGAAGCTTCGACGTCAACAGTAAAATACGTCTGTATTTGGGAATTTTCTGGACGGTAAAAGGGGCGTTAACACAGCAAACACGCACTGGAATAGACGTTTAAATTTTGTAGCGATGATAGTTCACACATTTTATGTGGAAGAGAAATTTTGGGCTAAGAAAGAAAACGTGTTCACAAAATTTAAACAGCTGAAATGAAATTCCTAAGAAGTGTCAAGATACGTACCAGATCAAACAAGATTAAAAACGAAGATTTACAGAAGGAGCTATATACTTGCTAAATAAACGGAAGGGTAGACAATTACAGTTTCAGAGAACAGGGACAGGGCTGTGGAATCGGAGTCAGTAAAAATGTACCGACTCCGACCTCGACATAAAATCTTAAGAACATTTTCGGGGATGCCTTGTAACTTTGGCTTCATTACCTTAAGAATACAACCTATCTATAAATCAACATATTTCTGCAATAACTATTAGACATATATTTAAATACTGGAGATACTGGGAACGACCCGTTCTTCAAGTGCCTGAGCACTGCGGGTCCCAACTTTTCGTTGGCTTGATCCATAGACATTCGGTAGGACTCCCTGGGTGAGGGATCGGCCCGTCGCAAGGCCTCTACCTGTACACAGGACAGCACAACACAGAAAAACGCGGACACATCCATGGCTTGAGTGGGATTCGAACCCACGGTCCCAGCGACCAAGCGGCAGAAGGCCCACTCCTCAGACCGCGCGGCTACTGCAGACCCCGTATATTTAAATATAGATTATAATTCTAAAAAGTAGCCTGATTCTTAACGTGGTGGTGATGAAATCGCTTGTGGTACCATTTAGCATTTTAGTAGGTTTACCATTATTAATGCATATCGATCTTTCATGAAGGAGTAGGAGTCGAAGCCGAGTCGGAGATTTCAGTACCGAATCCACAGCCCTGGTGACGGACTCCCTAATTATACTCCAGAAGATGCCTGTGAACTCTGATCAGGCTTGAGCCCGGTTTCTAGCGCCGTGTAATCTGATAGAAGTTTACCCAGAGGTACTTGCTGCGTTCATCATCTAGGTGATGAGTTACCTCTGAAATGTTGATCAACTTCTACCAGACAGCACGACGCTTCAGCCCAACGGGCCGTCAGCCATTGTGAGAACGTGAATTCCTGCTAAACTTGGGCCTGATTCGTATAGAATAAATTTCCGTAGGCCTGCATCCACGTTAGTGTCTGGAAGTCAGTCACTTCTAACATCATTTACATTTTTTTGTGTACACAAGTTAAATACTCCGTGTTATAAAAATAATATATCACTGGAAACGTCAAACGGTGGGTCTGAAATACGAAATGACTGGCATATCGGCACTGCAAATGTCGTGTAATCTCGCCGGAAAACGAAGATAAACATCCATCAGTCATTAATATCATCTAATCTAGACAGTCTATGGCAGTTCCGATAGCATCAAGTCTTACTGTTGGAAAAGGGAGAACTTGTACAAAACATGTTATGAAATAGATACTACAATATTTTGAATCACTTGGTTCGAAATCTGTTTACGTTTTTCCCTTATCGCTAACCGTTTATTGCGAGCCATTTTTCAGATTTCTTAAAGCAAAGTTTTGTTGGCAATCAGCGACTTTTAGGACAAGCTCACCCAGAGTTTAGAATCTCCTGGATTAGAAGTTTTTGCCTCAGCATTCGATTGCTTGGCGGTAACTTGAAACAGACGTACTTGCAGAAACGTATAGACCTACGTTTAAGGACGTAAATCCAGTAGATTCGTGCTTGAATCATTGCTGTCTCCTCCTAAAGTGACGAAATTCCTATAACAAAACCTAACCTAACCTAACCTAACCTAACTTACAAAAAACGGGAAAATGCGCATGCGCCAACCCCAATGTCAGATTCTGAAACCTCGTTTCAGCGCCAACTCTTCGCAAGCGCTTGTTGTATTCTCAGGTACGTGAAGCTGTCATCGGAGAATTGAATCTGTGCTTGAAACAAGCAAGATGTTCATTTGGGATGCGATTTTATGAGTCACAATTGTTCGGTTTCCGGTTACGCTGATGGTCCTGTCGTAGCTGTAATCCACGTTCGAATTGGAGGCCGCCTGGAGCGCGATCATCAACGCCCATCTGTCTCCTTTGAATCTTTTACCCATTCGTCAATTTTCGTGTGGCCCATACAGTTTTGGCCATCCTGAGCTGTCGTTCTTTTATAAATGTCACCAGTTTTCAGACCATGTGTCGACAAACATCGGAACACACGTGGTACCTCTTTGGTAAATTTATCAATGGAGCAGCCATTTTTCATTTATTACAATATTTCTAAGTGTACTGCACAAAAGACATAAGGAGCAAGGTTTCAATTGAGGCAGTGTTGTTGTTGTTGTTGTTGTTGTTGTTGTTGTTGTTGATGTCAGCCACTTTTCTAGAATTACCAGCATCAATTTCTCTCGGTGTTTTTTGAGATTTCGCTTTGTAGCAGGAACCTTTTCTTGCTACGTGAATGAAGTCTAAGCTCTGTGGGAGTTAGTTCAGCCTCTTCGGAAAGTTGTTAAGACGATGTTGATGGAGTGAAATTGTGGAAAAAAGTACATTTTGTGAGATCTCTGTGTTACCTGTATTCCATTATAAATGATTTTAGCATGACAAATTTCTTTCCGCTGGCTGCGTTCGATGCCTCTCTTTGGTTTTGGTAACGAGTCCTGTTTGCATCACTGAATATAGATATATGATGAATTGTGGTTTACCTTATTCGGCTTAGGAAGTTTTCACCTTTAATACCAATTAAGCACTGTAGACACACATTTTAATTAACCCGCTGATGTGGTAGTTCACATCTTGGATGTTGAGATTAGAATGTAAAGTGTCTCATACAGTCATTGGTTCAAGATCTCCATAGAGGCGTGAAACACGTAGCACCACCGATGGACATTTTGAGGTTTAAACATTAGTGATAATAGTCATCTGTTCCATAGCCATGAAATTTTAAATGACAGTGTCCCACCAAATGAAGGTAGTCTTTTTACGTAGAAGGAATGTAGCACATTTCACGTGCACATATTCTATACATGTGAACTTATAAAAACCCGTTTATGTCTCTTGGTATGGGGCTATCCTGTGCCTATCAGTCAGGTAACTTTGTAATGGGTAGTGGTGTTGGTGATGATAATAAATAATTTGTATTTTCTTTGCTTTCTGATTCAACAGTAAATTTACCTGCATAATAATAATTCAATTAATTTATTTAAGTGCTTGACAACAGCCAAAAAGGCCAATAACAGCCAAGCACTAAACCAGAGTACAATAAGTAATTAATTTATTTCAATAATAAAAGTAAAACAAACAAATAAATGAAACTAAATATATAAATGTACCATATTAATAATAATAATTCGATTCATTTATTGAATAATATTTCACAAGTAAATGGGCTAAATACGATACCTAAGTAATATAATTTAATAATTCTAAATAAAATAAATAATACTAAATAATAATAATAATAATAGTTTGTAACATTGCATCTTGTATTTTTAAGTAGTTTTTGTGTATAAAGAAAACTACATGCATGCTGACAGCGTGAACCTTTGAGGATATGTTTACATTACTAACATCCCATGTAATTTTGTGTGACGAGTTCTGTAAATGTGGGTATAATCGGTGTACGAAACGGGTTTTAGGAGTATTAAAAAGTATCAGCATTGGTACAGCCCGAATACTATCTACTGGCAGAGGGTTTGGTTAAACTTAGGAGTGTTTGGCAGGCTGACAAGCACGAATGATTGCGTTGATTTTCTGTTTGTGTTCGTGCCTGTGTTAAACCAGAGCGGTTTTGAACGGAGACGTACCTCGTGGTCGGTGTAAGTTTACGTCCTGATACGCCCATTAGCAAGCGAATCCGAAACGAATTGGTGGTTTGTCAATGTCACTCTGAGTGTGACGAAACTTTCGTATTGTGATCAATAGGCCAAAACGAGACGGGGATGAAGGGAAAAGAGTGGCACAGAAATCGTTTTGAAGATCTTAAAATAGAAGGAGTAGTATTGTCTTTGAACTCGACCCCGTTCTGCTGGAAAGCGTAACGCTTTGCATTCATTTGTTTGGATTCGTTGTAACGCCGTGGTTCTAAGAGAATCAGTTTCCCTTTCCCAGAAGAATGGTGGATTCCAAAATTCCACGCCGTGGTATTTAATTAACGGGTATCAACAGTTTTATGTTGTTTTATATGGGTGTTAAATTTGGTGTCCTTCTGTTACGGATTAACCTACGATTTGTGAACAGAAATTCATATATAATTGTAGTTGGAAAATCAGAGACCATTTTGGAGCAGTAGACTAGCTGATAATATTAATGGTGGCTCTTACGCAAACAGGATGTGAGGGTGTGGACTGGCTGAGGATATGGTCCGCTGTGGGGCTCTTGTGAACACGATATTGAACCTTTGGGTGCCAAAAGGATGGCCACTTTTTTGACTAGATGTGCGACTGTTGGTTTCTCAAGGAGGGCACTGTTTTATGCAGTTCGTGGTATTAACCAGAAAGACTATAGGAGATGTCTTTCGCACTTCATACAGCTAGTCACATCATTGTACATATTTTGATTAAACTATCGCGTTTTGTGGATATTACAAGTTCATTATTGTACACTACTTCACTTCTAGATGAATATTACATGGTTTTTAACGTCTGTGACTGTCTGATGTTCAGATTCCCATTTGTTACTAGTATTTGTTGAATGCAATCGATTTGTGATCTCATACAGTGGAATAAGAATTGTTGACCAATATTTAATTCACAGATGGTGATAGCCATACCAGAATAATAGTGAATAAAAGTATAACAATGCCAGAAGAATACTGAGTAAAAATTTGTTCTTCAAGACGCTGATCCGACATCTGATTATACCAGTGTGAAGATCGCAGATTGCTTAGTCAGCGTGTTAACCCAGAAACTTAAACGGCTGGACCAGTTTCCTCTGTAATGTTATAATTGTAGTTCTTCTGTCAAACGTGCATGTCTGTTTAGAATGTTTTCCGTTCTTCGAAAAAGAAAATAATGGTTGTCTTCTTGTGAATAGCAACTTACGAGCGTAAGATGGAATATGTAATAGTATTATTTACTCTGGTTTTGATAAAATAGAATCTTTGAAGACGTCCACGTAGAAGATGGAGAGAGATATGGAAGGATGACAATTGAGACGGATCTTATGGAGCCCGGTTGCGAGATTTGAAGGCGGATGAAACCGTCTTGGGAACGTGTCTAGTGGCAAGCTTTGGTATTCGCGGTATTGAACAGTCGTTCTCGGCTGTCACATCTGTTTCATGTAAGAATGGAATTAGGTGTTTACTCTTTTAGAACCTTGTTGACAAGTCACGTTGATTATCATTAATCAAATTCCCATTCCTCGCGCAAGATTTTGCTAGTTCGTCTACAGCCTTTATTCACTCTGTGCGTCACATTTCGTTAAGCTGTACCCATAATTAATTACTGTGATATTGTGGAAGTTTCAAGTCTGCTAATTCCATCAGAATCCCATTTCAACCATTTGTAAGCTTACTGTGATATGGGAACATCCCGCATGATTTCTGTGGGATATCTTCATATCGAGGATACGTTATTGAACGAAATGCAGTCTGTACCATAGTGGTCATGTTCATTTTTCGATATAAGGACGTTCTTTACCAGGACAGAAGAAACGTTATCATTGATCCAAAATGTAACTTTTCGAAGATAAAGCATGATCAGATGAGTGTAACCCACGATTTATAAAGGGATAATAGCAGCCTTCTGAAATAATTAAATTTGTTATCAGTTGTGAAAGGCTTATGGATTCCCGATTACCATTTTTGTATTGTTTGCATAACACTGTAGTGTATGCGATAGTGAAGTAAAATACTGTGACGTTTATGGCCTAGGAAGTCGATGTGCTGCATTACTGGCAGACCGAAAAACGTCGTGCTTGTTCTGGTTCGATGTAGATTTTATGGGTAATACTATATAACACCGGAACCTATTACAAAATACCAGTAACAACAACAAATATACGAATGATGATATTACGAACAGCGGGACAACGGAAGACGACATGTGTGATATGTTTTGTACTAAGATCATTGTTCTCAACTCTGAAATAGGGGGTTACGCATGCGTCCATTACTTTCCTACCGGGCCGCCCACGTCACAGGTATTTACTTAAATCTCCCGTTAAAGGATTCTGTAGATCTGAGGTTCTCAGCCTCTGATGTGCTTTGTGCGGCCAGATTACACTTTTTCAGTTTGTGCCATTCTGTGACGAAAAATAATTATCTGATGTTAGAATTCACCTTTTCTTAATGTCGGCATTTGTCAGTCAAGGACTAGGGAGGGTGGTGCTAATGTGCACTTGGAGGAAGAGACTTTAAACCTAATGTTGACAGATTACTCAAGCAGGAGGGGTGTCAGGTACCCCAGTATTAACTGAATTTGTCAGAGAAAGGTATTGAGTTGGTGTGTGACCTGTAGCTGTTTAAATAAACTGACATGGCGTTTCAATATATTGTCCTCAATTACAACGTTGTGGCCAGCTAGCCCGTGAGGTCAGTGAATGTTGCCATGTGGTAGGCCGAGAACTCGAGACAGACCTTGTATATGCACAGACTGTAATGTTTAAAAGTTACATAGGCCTATATATAATTTATGGTTTTGTGTTTAAGAACATAGACTAGTAAACTTGCCCACAAAAGGTTTCACTGCCATGTGTGTGTTACGGGCATTGTTCGCTTAAAATTAAAATGTAATACGCCAGTGTAAGTAAATTTAGTGGCATTGCATTCTAAAGTTGTCGCTTAAATACCAACCAGCGAGCTCCATAGACTTTCATGAGAAGGCGATAGTCGCCTAGCGGGCCAAGAAATTCCCCTACTTTTATCGAACCCCAAGGTTCATTGTTGCCTTCAGAAGAGCTCGATAGAGGTGAATGCAGTTTACACTACACAATTTAATGTGTTTAATATCAAAATTAATACTTATATTTACGCCCATGTTTTTCTGGTGGGCTCTTCCCTTCAGATTTCTCGCTACAATTGTGTGAATTTCTTATCTCTCTTCTCGACACTCTGCTGCTCCCAAAATTGATATATTATCACCCGGATCAGTAGTTTTCAGCGTCGGATGGAACTAATGCAATAGGTATGTCGGATTTATCGATTTCTTAAGGTCAAGTCTTACCCAGTTCTTGACAAAATTCAAGGAAGTTGTCACTGAAATATAGAACTGTGTTTTCGAATGTAAACACTTAAAGATTGCGATGCTATTTATGATTTTTTTCTGCCAATCTCTTGATCGCATCAACTGGAAGAACAGGTTCACGTCTCATAACAGTACTTCGCTGTTAAGTGAGTCGAGTTTCCAGCATGTCTGGTTGATTGCTCTCAGGTGTTTTCATTTTGATCTGACATTGGAAGATAAACAAAGCCAACTTTACAGTACGCGACTGTAATCTTGAGACTTGCAAGGAATGCAGTAAGTCCGTAGCATTAAATGCAGAGTCTATCTTGCCTCCTTCACCCCACCTCCTCATCCCGCAAGTCGCAAGTTTACAGTCGCCAACTATAGTAACTGGTGTTTTCTTCAGTTGCGGGACAGAGTAGTAAAATAAATAGAACTACGTAGGTTTATGTATGAGCGTGACATGAAAACAAAATTAGCAGGAAGGTCGTAATATAGCTGTAAATCGTTTTAAAATGTTTTAGACTTGCATTATCTGGAACATGGGTGGGGAACCTGCTGCCTTAAGGCCACATGTGGCCTTCTAGGTCCTGAAGTGCGGCCTTTTGACTAAATCAAAATTTTACAGAACAAATCCTTTTATCTTTATTACTACATATTTCAAGACGCCCTTAAAGTCACAAATGACGGATACCCATCTAGAGGATCAACTGAAACTGCAGACCTCCATGCTGCGACCAAACATTCAAATGCTTTCCAACAAAAAGCAGACACAACAAAGTCATTAAAAGATTAGTTAACTTTAAAATTAACAAATAGTTTTAATTTTTTTGAAATTATTAAGTACACAGTAGTTAGATTTTTACAAAATAATGTACATTTTTAAGTATATCTAGTTGAAGTTTCTTGAATGCGGCCTTATTTGATTACAGCTAAATTAATGCGGCCTTTCAACATGAAAAGGTTCCCCATCCCTGATCTCGAACAACTATAACAGGATAAGTTTTGTTTTGACGTCAAGAGATTATTTTCTGAAAAAGGTTCTTGTTTAGTTCGAAGGCTGATCAGTATATATAGAACAGTAACCTTCTGTTTGTTTTGTATGGCGCTGAAACGTCATTTACTTTCGGAGGGCGTAAATTAGAAACGCCTGAAAACAAAGTGTTAGGAAAATACGTGGATCCGAGATGGATGAAGGAATTGGACAGAGCAGGATATTACATGACGAGTAACTTCGTGATTTGTACATTCTACATAATTTTGTTGGAATTGTGAATTGTAGGAGGCTACGATGGGCGGCTGGTCGTGTAGCAGGGGCGGATTGGCCTGTAAAGCACTCTGGAAAAATTTTGAAGGACTGGTGAGCCACAGGTAGGCAGAAATTTCGTGAAGTGCGAACACGCGCAAGAGAAGTTACGAAGTGAAAATAATAGGATTAATTGACGTAAAATTCTTGTCTCTGAGGCCGGGCGTAACAACTATTTCCACGCAAGACTCAGTTAAATGACAACAATTCGGCCGATGCGGAATTGCGTCTGTTTGTTTGTCTGTTTAGTAGACACGAAGGATAGACTGGAGAACAGGTAAGATCAGTCAGCACGTGGAAATTAACATTGCTGTTGGTTGTGAAATCAAGTTCTGAGATGAATCGCCAAGCAAACAGCAGGTTAATAATCCTTTGTCAGACTAAATAACTGACTCCACGGAGCCGAGTCCTTGAGAAGCTAATACTCGCTCAGCTAGTTAAGAAATTTCTTGTATCTTATAGAACCTGTGAGTATGTTATCGTGTACTCAGGAGCTGAGTCAGATGATTTCAGGGACAAAGGAGTTCGCAGTGATCGATGGAAAAGACGATGTGAACTTTGAGACAGGATTACACATTAATGTCTGTGCCCTCTAGTGAGCAGTAGGATTATTTGTCATCTCGCGCGTTCTTCATACTCGCCAGATGATTTTATCACCATAATAATATTTGATTAAGAGTACAAATTACGACGCTTTATCAAAATGTAATACTCTCCAACCCTGTTCCTTTCCCTCTGTAGAGTCCACATATTCTCCATATTTCCCCCTTATCTTTATACAAAACAAATAAAAGTATTTATGTTTTAATTTTTACGTCTTTTAGATAGAGGGGAGAATACAAAATATCCTGATCTAAATTGTTGCAAGCATTCTCGGAATTTAATCTTGGATTTGTCTCTTGTATTTCAAAGAAATGCCAGCAAAGAACATTAACGTATTTTGTGTATGTCTAGGTATTTCATCACACAGCCTTCAACAACAAATTGTATTAGGCCGACATGTAGATTTAAGTATGTGTGTTCTGTGCATAACAGATGGCTAGTATGTGGTAAATGTCTGGCACGTTTCAAAATAACAATGACAAGAAATTGCCTGTGGACAAGCTTCAGCGAGAGTAGTGAATACTGAGGGCACTGATAAACACCTCAGAATTGTTTCGTAACACAAGAGTTTTGGATTATATGTTGCCAAATAGGAAACTAGATCGGAACAGGGTATTGCCATGCGTCTTCATCAAGCGAGAGATACGAGCCGGCTCGTATATTCCATGTAAGTAGTTTCACATGTTTTACAAATGCATTCTTTGCTAATTATTATTTATGTGTGGTATTTAGGTGTGTGATAATTTGCAGATACGTAGGCATACTAGTTTCTTTGTTTCCATCCCATTATCCATCTTCTTCCAAGGGAGTGAGATAGCCGAATGAAAATAAATATTTTGAATTCCTGATTGGCCTACTTTTCTCATTTTACTAGTCTTCGTCAGTGAAGTGGTCATCAAGTACAGAAGTTGCTAATTTCAGTATTGTTGTTTTTATGGACTGAATCCATCGTTTACTATACTAAAGTGAAGCCATGACTGGCTCTGCCCCTGTCTTCAGGTCCACTATAAGGAGATAATTCATGTCTCCCCTTCTAGTGGACCCATCAAAGTAGGTTTTATCACCAGAAGACGGCGGCAGAGCCAGCTCAGAAACGTCATGGCTTCATTTTACTTACTGAACGATGGATTCAGTAAAAGGAAAACCAACAGTAACAATATTGAAAGTAATAAACCATCATTAAAACGCTTTAAGTTGCTGCTACTCCAGAATCGTCCTCATGTTGTAAAATCTTTCCCCAATTTCATGGAGCAGCATGGTTCAGAAGCTGATAGTCGCTCAAATGGTCAAGAATTTTCCTTCTGTGGAACCCGAAAGTTCATTACAGTGCACATAGGAGTCAGTCACTGTGGTGTCTTGAGCCAGCCGAATCCATTCCGTCCTGCCGCATGCTTTTTATTCAAATGTTTTTCTCCACTTTGCGTAGAACGGAGTTGTCTGTTTTATTCAAATTTGCTGTCTGAACTTTTACCCCCACCCCACTCTTCGTTCCCCTCCCTCAGGTTCACTTATTCTTAGAATCACGCTCCCCAACTCTGTTCTGCCCATACATTGGGAATCCAAGTTTCTCACTGACATAGCATGACACTGGCTGATACTTAGAATTGTTCGTTCCCTGAAACTTTACTGTGTGGAAAAAAGTCATTTCTTCTGTGCAAAGAATTCAGCGCGTTTAAGATCTTCACATGGTTGAGGCATTACATTTCGTGGCGTGTTGCAACGTAAGTTATACCAGAACTGGGTCGCTAATTACATAATCCAGAAGAATGTTTCCACGTTGCCACTGCCATATCATTGTAATTGTAGTGTAACAAGCTTGAGTCTTCGTAGTCGTAATACTAGTAGGTCCAATGCAGCAAAGTAGCTGCTCTTTCCAAAACATTTTAATGCTTCTGATAGGCAATTTCTTTCCGGATAGCCAGCTAGAAGGTCCCCAGTTACGTTTACCTCAAAGGATTGTTATGCGTAGTCCTTGTATTAGGAACTTCTGAACAATGGCAATTAGTCTGAAGATTGCTGTCTTCTGGGTTGTTGCGCCGTTTAGTCTGGTAAATTTCCACTAACGTTTCAGATGTCCATGCTGCCTCCATTATCAGGGCTATCAGCATGGACCTCTGAAACGATAGTGGACATTTACCAGACTAAACGGCGCAACAACCCAGAAGACAGCAATCTTCATGCTCATCGCCCTGATGACGGAGGCAGTATGACCTCTGAAACGTTGGTTAACATCGACCAGACTACACAGCGCAACAACCCAGAAGACAGAAATCTTCATACTCATCGCCCTGATGATGGAGGCAGTAAGACCTCTGAAACGTTGGTAAACATCGACCAGACTACACAGCGCAACAACCCAGAAGACAGAAATCTTCATGCTCATCGCCCTGATGACGGAGGCAGTAAGACCTCTGAAACGTTGGTAAACATCGACCAGACTACACAGCGCAACAACCCAGAAGACAGAAATCTTCATGCTCATCGCCCTGATGACGGAGGCAGTATGACCTCTGAAACGTTGGTAAACATCGACCAGACTACACAGCGCAACAACCCAGAACACAGAAATCTTCATGCTCATCGCCCTGATGACGGAGGCAGTAAGACCTCTGAAACGTTGGTAAACATCGACCAGACTACACAGCGCAACAACCCAGAAGACAGAAATCTTCATGCTCATTGCCCTGATGACGGAGGCAGTAAGACCTCTGAAACGTTGGTAAACATCGACCAGACTACACAGCGCAACAACCCAGAACACAGAAATCTTCATGCTCATCGCCCTGATGACGGAGGCAGTAAGACCTCTGAAACGTTGGTAAACATCGACCAGACTACACAGCGCAACAACCCAGAAGACAGAAATCTTCATGCTCATCGCCCTGATGACGGAGGCAGTAAGACCTCTGAAACGTTGGTAAACATCGACCAGACTACACAGCGCAACAACCCAGAAGACAGAAATCTTCATGCTCATCGCCCTGATGACGGAGGCAGTAAGACCTCTGAAACGTTGGTAAACATCGACCAGACTACACAGCGCAACAACCCAGAAGACAGAAATCTTCATGCTCATCGCCCTGATGACGGAGGCAGTAAGACCTCTGAAACGTTGGTTAACATCGACCAGACTACACAGCGCAACAACCCAGAAGACAGAAATCTTCAGACTCACCGCTGTGAAAACCTCACATCTTACACGGCAATTAGTTTATTTATTCTTGAGTCTGTGCTTGAAGTATATATATTATTGGAAACTTCTTAAACAGATACCAGAAGAAGTAAAATATAATCCCCTCGTGCAGTGTTATTTGTTTCTCTCCGTGTTTGGTCTGGTTTCTAGGCGATCATATTCAGTTTTATGGTGCATAAAGCACAGTGTCCACGGCTGTTTCCATGGTGCCAGTCGTTTAGTCATCCGCATGCGGTTGCACGGCATTTCCGTTGTTCGCTTCTGTTAAGAGTTGCTCATCGTAAATGCGCGTTCATAATGTTTGCGTAATAAACGTTTGCAGTTTTGCTATTTAGATACAGTTAGTTATTGTTAAACCATTCGGCCGGGGTTTTCTTAACGTAGACTGACTGTTCCTTTGGCCATTTTACCTCCGAATTGAAGTCAAATATGTGACGCACTGATGTTTACTTGAGCTGAGTCTCTTTTGCTGCAGGACTAAATGAGGCATGCTGGTTTGTCTTATATTTTTTAAGTCGCCTACACTTTTGTCCTGGAATTCAAACAAGAAGGCGGTAAGTGGAGGATGCGCGGTAGCAAATGTTTCCACTTCGCGAGTTAAATCAATTAGTGTCACTCAGTATTTGTTAGTACGGTACAATTTCCCTCCCTGCTTTTACAACTTCATATAATTGGTACTTGAAAATAAAGTGTTTCGGGTGGTTTAGTGGTAGTGAAGCTTTCCTGTGCTTTAAAAACGCAATACATGGTAACTAAGGGACAGTTTTTACGCAGACAAGATAGAGACTTGGATTTTAAGACGCTTCGTTATTTTGAGCGAAAGACGGGGGATTTTGGGCCTGTTTTCCATGTTTGCAAGTCTCAAGGAATCACAGCTGATGCATAAAGTTTTGGTCGTACTGTTAGGACAGCAACATTAAGCAGAACTTTGTCGCAGATCTACTGTGTAGCTGCCCCACAAGGCACGACAAATCGTCTTTCGCCCTCCTACGTGACTGAATCCTACAGTAGTCATAAAACCTAGGTGAAGCGATTGTAATTTAAGCATATCGGCGCCTCATTCATTGCTCGCAGTGAAGGAAATTCATTCAGACCTGTGTTTTGGAGGGAACCACAACAGAAACGAACGCACGATGTTATATACGGCGACGTTTAAAAAAATAAGATTATGTTAAGGACTTTACACTTAAACAGGTATGACACTGATGAAGACTACAGATGTTAAGCAATTAATCAACGATCCGTTAGGCTGTCGAACACAGCAATGGCGCGCTGTTTATACCACCCTTAAAATCAGGTATTATTACTAAAAATTATGCAAATGCAAAACAGACGAGGTGTTCCAGACTAAATTGCCCATTTTGTGGAAGTATTGAATTTAAGATGGGATGAAATGAGATGTCAAGAAAGTTAGCCTATTTATTTCAAGGGGGATACGAAATGGTCAAGTGGTGGATTTATAAAAAATGACACGAGTAATGACCGTGAAGTATGCATTGTATGGCATTTAAGGATAAACAGAACTGTTCTCTCTGTTTTATATTGGTGATAATTCCGAATGACAATATGACATTGAACCTGTTGGCGTGCATGCTCGCTTACAAATTATGATTATGTATTTGTCAAACCGTGACTCCAACGCATCTGTGCCGTCGTGGAAGAAATCAGCGTCAAGCGGGCGACAGCAGATGCAAATTGCATACCTGCTAGGCGATACTTTGCGGGTCCGAAGAGTTGGAAGAAACTTGGTGTGGTGTCGGTACAGAGTGGCAGGTGGTCTAGAACCTCTAGAGTGGGAAGAGGAGCCATTGGCTGGTAAGCAGCCTGCAACCGACGATTAAGTTCTTAACGCTGTTTCCTAGCTAAAGGCGCTTGACTCTCCGTTAACTCCGGGACAGACGCCTTGGTGTCATGGTGGCGACTGTGGGGCATGTGATGCGTACCAAAGCCTTGCATTCCACACACACACACACACACACACACACACACATATATATATATATATATATATAGTATATTTAGCGACGTTTTTTCAGTAACTCAGACTATATAGCGTCTGTATTATGTGGTATACATGCATCTGTGTAAGATTGAATTCCTTCACGTTTCCTTATGTTTTTAAACACTTGTATTAGCGTTCTTCAGTTGTAAAATGCTAAGGTTCGTCATACGTTAAGATTATATTTGTGTGTTATTGTCTTTACGCATTTTTGTCATTAGCATCGTCTTCTTAAACAGTCAGCGGAATAATTAAGAAATTTTGGCTTTGTAGTACAGTGAAATGTGTTTAGTAGTAAGAACCTGAGAGCTAAATAAAGTGATCGTTGTTTCTGGGTTAGCAAGTACAAGTGGTGTGATAGTTGTTTGCACCAATAGACGTATCTTTCAAATTAATTTTACCGAAAATCACACATACCATGGCTCTCCAGGTTTCCTAAATAAGCGCTTGACTGGTGTCTTTAGGAGTTTTTTGCTTGCGGACTTTATATGAAAAATGTGGATACTGAATCAAAATTACTTTGTTGCTTTGTATAGAAAGGTGTTTGTAGGATTTGAGGTTCTCACATCGGCTGGAAACAAGGTGGATGCCTTCTGGGTTGTAGCGCCGTGTAGTGTGCTGGAAATTTACCGACGTTTCAGAGGTACTTGCTGCCCCTGAAACTTCGGTAAATTTCTACCAGACTTCGCGGTGCTACAGCCAAGAAGACAGCCATGTTCAAATGTATGTTTGTGTAAATGTATTGGTCTGCTTGCCTGTTGCACCTGAAAATCGTAAAAGAATGTTTATTCTGTGTACGCTCTTTTGCCTTTCTTAGTAAAACGTCAATGTTCTGACGAATGGTATTTTTCTGACTTCATGTAAGCCAGCGTTTGTGTGACACTTCACGTGCAACGCTGCTTTTTCAAAGCCCACTCCGTTTGTAAACTAATCGTTTTGTAAACATTTGTACCATCCATTCTTCTTATTACATAAATTTCAGTCTATTTTATGTGTGAAAGTTGGTCTGTCACCCAGAGGGAAGTATGTGGATTGAGGATGTTGGAGGACAGGTTGCAGATGAGAGAATATTTAAGCCTGACAGGAAGTAGCTAGATAATGATGGAAGTCACATGAGGGGCTTCATAATCTCTACTCTTCGCTGTATATGTATGGTATTCTCATCACGGAGGAAGAGATGGGTGGGGCTAGTAGTACGTGTGGGATAGGTGAGAAATGCGTAACATTTTGGTTGGAAAACCAGGCACGAAGAGGCCGCTTGATGTAGTTTATAAGTAGAACGTCTTACGTTATCCAAATGAGTGTTATTTAATAAACAGCATCAGAACGTAATTGTTTCATTCTGGGAATTAGAATAAATGTTTTGTTTCTTATTTTTGCGTCTTAATTGGATTAAAATTTCGTTTGCCGCTGTTATGGAAGTGTAAATACTTTTTAACGGGTTATGTGTAATAAAATTTGTGTTCCTTTGTTCTTTCAGCCTGCTGATACAAGAAAAATCAACTTAGATGGAACCTCGGACGAGTCTTCGACTGATATCGACACAGAGGATTGCTCTGTTGGGTTTGGAGGGCCACCATCTCCTTGCAACGTGCTCTTCGAGGGCGATAATATTCTTATTAACGGCAAATCTAACCTGCTCAAGCAACCCAAGCAACACAAGGTACTCGGCATATAACATTTCGTTTTTGAGCATTTATCAAATGCCCATGTTCTGTCGGAGCTTTGTTTTGCATGACGATCGATTCAGTATACAAAAGCGTTTGATTACCCGTTCCGCTTATCTAAGATAATATGCTCTCCACAGCGTACCAACCCGATAAATGTCTATAAAAAAACTGTAGATATGTTGAAAAGCCTGTCGGATGAAAGAGGCGGGGCATGTCTTATGTATGGGAAAGATAAAAATGTGTACGAAATTTTGGACGAAAAATAGCAGAATTTTGGAGACGTCTACAATAACAAATTGTAAGGTATCTGTCTATACAGTCAGCGGCGCTAGTGTTGCTCGCATCACAAGCGTTTCAACGATCTTGTTGATGTTGATGCCGAGGTCTTCGAAGGCCTGTACATTGAAGTCCGCCATTGAATCAGTGATGGACGTGTTACAGGGGTCCAAAGAAACGGACGTTAAAATGCCTATGGTGTTAGTACGAGAAGCTGGTAGCTACTGAACTGGGCGAGAAGGATCTGTTTTGAGGAGCCCAAAGGTTCATTACTTTGTTGAAACGAAGCGGTCTCTTTCCTGCAGAGCTTCTGACGGTAATTCTATTTCAAGGCTGTGGAGGAACAGATAGTGCAAAGTTTGCATGCTGACGGGATGTGTGGGCGTTGTCTTGGCGTAGGTGTTCTGTATAGGACGGAAAAGTGCATATTGCATGCAGAAATTACAGTGAGTCAGCTTCTCTTAAGCACAAGGGTTTCCAAATACAGCTAGCGTGCAGGCAAGGCTCTAAATCTTGACTTTGTGGGTATTCAACTTAACCTGCATTCCTCCCCATATGAAACTCTTGGGTTTCACCAAACTTGAATTTGAGTGTTATTTCTCAAAGGTGTATCTAAAATAAGCCCTTCACCTTTGATTGAGCTCACGTTCGCTCGTTTCTTGAATATTCTCTTTGCATTTTTGCAGTGAACATCTGACAGCTGCAGATTAAATATAGGAGTAATCATCGCACCAGTATTCACATTGTGCGCATCCGCCATTCGAATTAGTCATGCATCCATAACCGGAAATGTGTGTGATAATGTATCTTTCTAATTGATAAGACTGGATGTGTTTTTCCAGTTTCCGGTTGCTAATATAGCAAGAAAAAATATTGAAATGTGTGGAATTTTGTCTCAGAGTTTGAACTAGAATTTTATCACTTGCTCGCATGTAGTTTCACCTTTCGTTCTCTTTGGATACAGGACGCAGGACAGGAATTTGTACCCATAAGGTGTATGTTTTATAGCTTTCGTGGCGACTAAATCCAGCGAAGTCTTCACGGGAAAACGGTCGTTTTTTACGACCGCGTGACGCAGCTGCTTGCCCGGGAAGACTTCATTGTATCCATAAGATCATGATGACAGCAGACCTCATTACTTGAGTGCAGTGTATAGAAAGACCTGGAACTTAACGCTGGTTACTTCGAGAGGCGTCTCAACTGCTGTGGCCACGACTACGTTTCTTAGCACAACCGAGTTCTTTTGCTAGTCGGCCTATTTCCTACACCAGTGCTTGTTAGACTTTGTTAGTTTCTCCCTGTCCACGAATCCAACCAGATTTTGATGACATTTCGTATGACTAGTCTATATTGTATGTAATTTTTATTAAATTGAGAGTTAAGTTGTCATTTAATGTTAGATTTTGCGTTTCGGGGCATGACTTACGCAGATACTGTTAAGGACCCGAAGCGGGAGTTCGTAATTGTCAACACGCAAAGCTTATGAGTGAAGTTTTGTACATTCGGCTGTTTCTGGCAAGTTTTGCAATATGACTGATAAGCAGTTTGTTGGTTTTGTGAGACGATTTTCTAATTTCTATAAGGGATCTTGGCGAAATGTATCTACTTAGTATCATGGCAGGTTAAGGGATACTTCCGTACTTGAATATTCTTTAGATAATTCAATTTATTGTATGAAAATAAAAATTATTGTAAATCAGAAACGTGATGTTCAAGTAATATAATAAAACACACTCTTACGGACAATAATGTTATATTAATAGTTATTTGATTTTTAATTTACATATTTAAATATACTTGGGCCTAATCATTTAATAATTTTTCGATTCAAAACCTCGCGTCTTACTAGTGTGCCGTCGCACCCAGGTTGAGAATCACTGATCTGGAGAGTAATACATGTGTTTGGAAATGTTTGGATGTTTCACTTTAGAAAGCGTTAGTGGAGATGGAAATTGCCTTTTCCAAAGCTTGGTACTGCTGCAGCGACGTGATAAAAGGCAACAAACTGCGTTATCTGATATCTCTTTGAAAGTTGAGCGGTAAACTTTTGCTTCATTTCAAGAAACGAAATTTTCGAAAATTAATTTTCGTCGTGCCTCCTACACATTGAAAACTAAACATCTGTTCGTGACGTATGTAACAGGATGCTCGTCTAAGCGTGGGTGGGATGGCAATGCAAACCATGTTGTCCAAGTGTGTATACTGTATCGAATTTGTTAAGGGAGAGTAGCCTTCCTCTCTAGAAAGAACGTATGGATTACTTATGTTAAGATTTCGAACAAGCTATAAAAAAAGGTCATAGTTATCCAGCGGTGATATGGCCGGATAGCAGTTCCTTTCCAGGTATAGGCAAACCCCGTTAGAGCCCTACACTTTGTTTACCGCCAATAATGGCGTTAAAGCGGGGATGCCAGTCTGCTGATTGTATTCCAATTGAAGTGTGCGTGAGTTCGGTTTCGTACTGTACATTAGAAAACACTTTCATTACGGAAGAGTTGAATACGGCTGTTAAACATAAAAGAAATGGGATGAATCTGTAACTGTTCTACCAGAATTCGCGGAATCTACCTCTTACCGTTCGCAACTTATTCTCCGTAACGTTTCCATGTCCAAGTCATCGCCCTTTCCAGTAGCAGGTTCAATTTCTGAAACTATCTTTATTGGAATGCCACCGTTACATCACTGATCATAAGTAATAACCCGTCTCGAACCCCAAAGCGCCACAGGCGGTTTCAACCTGAGTAGTTTTAACTTGTTAACGTAGAAATATGCATACGGTGTTTTGTAAGTGAATATTCCATGGAATTGTCTGTACAGCTGGTGGAAACAAAATGTCATGTCCATTTGTACTGTCACAGATTTTGGCTGATGGCGCTTTACGGGCCGTGTATTGAGGGGCGCTGTATCGGGGTTTGACTGTATTTAGAACGAGTTGCGAACCTGATAAGGGAACCAAGTAGAAAGTAATTAACTTTCACTCGTGTTATTGTAAGTGATACGTGATTTGACTCACTACAATTCGGTTTCCTTTTGCATAGTTTCCGATATGTACAGAAACAATGTCATTTGACCACCAAATCCGGTTTCGTATAACCACCTTTTTGTTTTTCTTGTTATCCGTGAGTGCACGCACGCACACACTTGCTGGCTGAATGTTTAAACTTCGGGAAGTGGCAGGAGTCATACAGGATGTTGACTTTGGAGCTGGAAATTTGGCACTTCCATGATCATCGGTTCCGAATCAGGGGGCGCGTGATTATTTTCAGAGGGCAACGATAATAAAACCACCACCGTATTGAGCCTTTCATCCATTAATGTGGCCAGTAAAACAGTAACTTTCATCCGTTATGCTTGTACAATTTAAAACAGACCGTTTAAAGCCAAGGAGGACGCTGGGCGAAGTCTTGGATTACTCTAACGCGGTGATAGTTGCCGGCTGTATACGTCTCTCTCTTGCGCAGGCCTTGTAAAGGGCGAATCCCCTTCCAAAGAATCTTACCAAACGTCTCAAGTGATCAATAGTGTCAGAATCTGTTATAAATTAGAAATGTCATGTGGCCTAATCCATGAGTGTTAAATATTTCCTAGCCAGAATATGCAGATAAAAGTGTGTTTAGTCGTATTTTGAATGCCACAGTTTCCTTCGGTTTTTAATTTCTGAATCCGATGTGCACATTGGAACTGGTTCCTTGCACGACTGTTGAATCAGTACAAATGGTCAATGGCTTCAGATGCTAAATATCATATGTGTGTTACTTTATAGGTCAGTATTTATGCACAACGCTCATAACAAGCACTGTAAAGATATTCCTGCCTGTTGTACGAGTGTCACTCCAAAAGTAATGCACCATATTAAAAAAATCCCCCTTTATTCTACCGTGTTGCTATTCGCACAGAACACATACATTCGTCCCGCTTCTGGTAAAACTTGGTTCATCCTTCTGCAAGTGGCACATGTATATCATTCGTTAGACATGGCCGCTGCCCTTGACGTTCGTCAGAAATAATGTGCTGTTATCGAGTTCCTGGTGTGTGATAACAAGCGATTGCAAAAGGTGTACGGGGAGGATACTGCCGATCGCAGCACACTTGGCCATCAGGCAAAGGTGTACATGCAAATATTCGCGATTTGAAGCGGACGGATGCCAATGTTGAGAGGGTGAACAACATGATAATGGCGGACAGACGCATAACCGTGAAACAATTGTCACTCCGACTGGACATTGCAGAATTTTGGAACAGGTGGGATTTTCGAAAGTCTGTGCGGCAACTGACAGACGCACGTCAGTCTGAGAACCACGGAGGCGAACACAAAATTGAGGTGGACAGTGTTGCCACACCCACCATACAGTCCTGATTTGCCACCGTCAGATTATCACCTGTTCGGTAAATTGAAAGAGAGCATTTGTGGGACAAAGTTGGTTGCAGCATTTGCGAAAAAGTGGCTCAGAAGCGCTGATCCTGAGTTTTACCGTGCGGGCATACATGCCCTGGTTCCGAGGTGGCGTAAGGCAGTTGAAAGAGACGGAGACTACGTTGAAAAGTAGCATTTTGGTCCCAAAATGCTGTACCTATCCACTGTGTGAATAGCAAAATTGTAAAATAAAAATTGAATTTTAAAATATATGGTGCATTACTTTTGGAGTTACCCTCGTAGAACGGGTTACATCCAAGCGCATTTTGTTAGCCGAGTCCATGTTACACAATACGACCGTTTCGAATTTCTGTGAAGTAGTGAGACCAAGTTTGACAATTAAGATGTTGTGGGTAATAAATAGAAGGACCACAGGGACAGCTTCACTGTCTGACGCGATTACTGCAGAGTTCGCGGGCGCTTTTCTTTAGACAGGTAGTTCGTAATCTCTGACTCCAAGATATTAACTTACGTAATTTGAGCATTTTCATGTTTTTTAATTATTACGTGTTAGTTGACGTTATAACGAAACTGATCGGTCGAGTTTATAATTAAAGTGTCTAGTCTGTAACGCAGTGATCATTTTAACATTGAATTTGCAAAAAAAAAAAATATTTGGGGCGACTCATTTTCGCGTTACTCGACATTTTCCGCGAACGCAACTCTTGCTCGTGTAATTACACTACTTTTCGAACCATTGGTATTGCCGACATGCCTACGTACTTGCATGAAGTAGTATCCGTCTTGAGAAGTTAGCTGGTCAAGAAATTCCCAGTCTTCTGTGGAATATGAAGGTCGTTTCGGTGTGTACTGGACTGTATTCGGAATTAGATGAATCCAGTTTATAGCACGAAACCACGTCTGTTTCGATCTATTTTAATATTATCCGTCTACTGCATTTTAAAGCGAATCGCTGTGTGTGATATTTTGGTCTGTGAGGCACAGGTTTTGGGAAGGTGATCAAATTAATAAGTAAGAGTTTGCAGGGACATGAGAAAATGAGAAATGCAAAATTACAAAAATTAGTCAGGAAACCTGAAGGGAAGGGAGAAGACTTTTCGGAGTCGTATGCGTAACCAGCTAGGATATTTCAAACAGTCATCATTTTACCCATTTACCTACAGACGTGGCAGTTAATTATTTTATAAGCATCCACGTGCATCAGTTGCACATCGCGGCAGAGAAGTCCACGTCGTTCAACTTAACGGTTTGCAGCTACTGAAACGAGAAAGAAAGAAAGAATGGACTGGAAAAGTATTTCTCTGATCCCGTTAGTTTATTCGGATCGGTTTCGTTTTCATGGTCAGCGGAATGTTGCTGTGCAGTTAAATGGCCAAGACAGGGAAGTTTTAAGCCTAAACAGTTGATTCAAGTTTATTGGCATCGCACCAAACACAGGAAGGTACGGGCGTTATGACAGTGCAAGGCGAGGGAATGATGACGCCATGACAGAACACGCAATGGCGTTTCTTTAGCATTCTTAATTGTCTTTACAGCGCTACGCAGATGTTCTGGACGAATCTATCTGTTGTCTACAGATTTCAACAAATCTTGTATATCTTCCGGTACACGACAGAATAAATTCAGCTTCCGCGTATCTACGAATTCCATACTTGCCAGCGAGCTCAGAAAAAGCGAGTATGGCAGTTTGTGTATGTGTGTTTGTTGGTTTGGACTGCTTGTAGCATTAGGACTGCGCGTTTATCAAATACCGCAGTCCGAATTACGAAACGATACTAAAAATAACCCTCATTTCAGACTTTTTTATTTACTATGTGCATGTTTATGATTTGTGCCTACAGGTGACTCGAAAAACAAGGTGGCAGTGTTCCTGCTTTGGGGAGGGGGGGCCGTAAGACGGGAGACATATCAGTCTGTTTTGTTGGTACACTGTCACCAGAATTGTTGATGCTTCTTTATAATCTGCATAAAATTCCCTGAAAAGCCTGAAGACGGTTCGAAGCAGGTGATAGGCTTTACAGTTTGGCAGCGGATAGTGTATTGATGCTCGTCACGATAGCGAAATCAGACCGCGTATTACGATAATCGCCTGTAATTAAAACTTACTTGATAACTTCAGAAATTGAATATTATTACTACAAAATTGCGCAGTATCGAAACAGACACACAAAAACATATTTCTGTAGTCACCTCACGTTAGCTACTTTTTGCGCAGTGGCTTAATAATCGTTCTTTGTTGAGAATTGCCGTAGCAAATGCACAGGGCGTGGTGGAACGATCTCATGGTCGCCAAGGTTACCTTACTTAATCCCCTTTGACTTTTCATGATGGAATTTCGTGAAGGATAGCGTTTATATACTTCCTTTGTCACACGGACTCGAAGCGCTGGAGATTCGGCTTACACGAGGCCGTACAGAATGTGTACTAGGGCATGCTTAGCTGGATTCGAACAAAATTTGGTTTGTGCTGGGACAGACACACGTTACTTGTAAAAAGTGCTGATGTACTTTGTTTCTCAATAAAATCAGAGCTGTGTATTATGTGTGTATGGTGACCCTCTGTTACCAAAAACCGATGACTGTGTTTGATATTTACTGCTTTGTCATTTTACGTTTACTTTCTATTTTATGATGCTCTCACGTTGTTGAAGAAGCGAGTGTTTTCCTACTGCTGAGAAGTTCTTCATAATAACGACATAAAAGCACTATATATTCTACACTCTAGAACAGTGGAATTCAACCTGGGGTACGCGAAGACATCTTAGGGGGTACGTGAAATTTAAAAAAATATATATTATTTATGATAAACACTGAATAATCAGTAATGTAATTTATTTAATTTATTTTAGATGTATATTATATACTATATATAATTTGAATTATACACCAACAAGTTTGGGGGTACAGAGTTGAAGATAAATTATATTTGGGGGTACGCGAACAAAAAAGGTTGAATACCACTGATCTAGAAGACGTAGACCATTGGAAGGATTTTGAAGAGTGAGAAGGAAGTGTTTCGAACTGTTCTGGATAATCGAAAAGCCAACAACCATGGTGGAAGTGTTATCTGCAGAAGAATACGTCTCTCCGCCCTAGGTGTGAGCGCGCGTATGCGTAATGAAATTTGGATTTAGAGTGAGTGTGTGTGGGGGGGGGGGGCGTTTAGATAAGTTCACTATCAAAACTGATTTTCCATAAAGGCAGAAGTTAATTTTAATTGTCTTTTGTATACGTGTCATGTACAGTATGGCCTACGTAAGCTGACAGAGGCATAATAGCATTGAAACGAAACCGGTTTATATTAGGTTTACCTCCGTAATGCAGGCCTCTCTCATGAGGCTGGGGACACTATCTGGACCTCACGCCGAGCTCAGCATTCAACAACTGAGCTTGAACGAACCAAGTCAGACGTGATAGAAGTACAAATTTATCTCTTATAATTTTGTGATGTCCGCTTTGGGTTCACTGAACCTTGCGATCAAGTGGCCATTGTTTCTGCTTCGTATTCGCTGGGTCCCGGGGTTTGAATCTCGGCACGGAAGCTGGCTCTCCTAATGGTTTCCCTCTACGCAGTGCTGGGATAGTACCTTAAATAGACCACGACGGCCTTATTTTACGTACTGTCCAATTCATTCGTATTCATCTCAACTTTCGACGCTAAGTAGCCTGTGCAATTGAAGAGGCCCGAGTATGTCAAATTTCTTGTCCTACATCGCACTGAGCTTCACTGCGCAACGTAAGCGGTTCCGGTAGACGATGCTGTTTCATTCGCGGATTATGACTTCGGTGGATGTTTAAGTCCTTTGGTTGTCCGTATCGTAATGCACTAGTTTTAACTTAAGTCGCTGGGAAGGTGACACTCATTTGTTTCACAGCTTCACTACACCATCTGTCTTCGTGGTGTGGTTAGCATATGGGCAGCTTTTTATCTCCGGAGTTATTATTTAGTGTTCTGTCTGACGACAGGTCCATATGAACAGGATCCTTCCATCCTTTTCTCGGACTGGGACCTGTTCATATACGTTCTTGGCAGATGATCCAGAAGTGGTTTGCCATTGCCTTCTTCTGTGTGTGAATGGAGTAATTGTTGGGATGCCACGGAGAAACCGGGGAAGCCCCCGGAGGAAATCTCCGTGTTGCCTAGACCACGGCCTTGCCCAACACAAGTTATAAATTCGGGCACCGCCGGGAATTGCACCCGAGACCCCAGGATTACAAGGCCAGCGTTCTAACCGCTAGACCGTACAGTGACGTTATTGGCGAGCGAACAATCCGTGCATTCGTTTCTGCTTCGAATTTGAGCCATCAATTATGAGACTGGCTGACGTGACAGTCCATGTCTGACTCGCGGTTTTCCTAGAATGTAGGGAACTCACACTTTCAGGGCCATTTTTGCGCAGCAGTTGGGACCGATGAAATTGTTGGAACGCATTGTTGATAAACAGTGACCGACGTAATACGGCTTAAAGAACACTTTTGGAGTGCGAGTGTTCGGTAGCTGTCCAGTCACCTCCATGTGGTTTATGCGTGAAATGTTGCCTCCACTCCCACAATACACCCACATGACGTGGTTCTTAGTACAAGGACAACTTCGTTGGCTTTTGTCTGTAATTAAGCTGTTGCCGTTTGCGTCACTGAAAATAAAATTCGTCGACCGTCTGGTTTGTTTTGATTCACAAATGTTAATTCTGAAACACTGGATGCGCCCTAAATCTTATAGGGCTGCAAGGACAGTACAATACAGCCCAGAAAACAGCGACCGTACATGGTTTTATAGTGCATAAAGCAAAAAGTGTCTCGCTATTCTGTTCCTTGTCAGGCTTTACTGCATGAACAGATCACTCACTGTCATTCGCCACAATGGTAATAAAAAAGATATATAAAATCAATAGATTTTCGTTTTTATAACCTTCCGTTAACGATGTGAATAAGTTCAGCGTTTGTCTCTTGTAGCACACTTTTTATGTGTCATTTAACAGGTCGAAGCGTTACAGAAGAGGTGTTAACAGAGGACTGGAACGATGCAGTCGTTTTCAAGAAATCCTCGAGCATGAACGGGCGTTTTTTATTTTGTTGTTGTTTGTTTCTTTGTTTTTTATCGCCGGAAATAAGTACTCGTAATTGTCGCAACAAATAAGCGAGTGCATAGTGGCCCGTTTTTTATAATCGTAAATATAAACCCATTAATGGTAACTGTCTTTAGCTTTGAAATGTGTGAGTAAGGCGTTGAACCAACGCAGCCAAGCGAACTAAAATGTGTAGCAATTCTTCTGTAGAGTAGGAAGGTGTTCCGGTCGTGCTTCAGGTGCTCTCACCTCTTCACTGGAACGGTGAAACAACGGTTTTCGGGAATTTATGAGCAGCCGCCCAAAATTAAAGTTTTATTCTGACGTGTGATATTATTGAGACACGGTTCAGACTCTTACCGAATGTCGTTGCACTTAACACGGCAACGGGTGAACGCAGTTGATGTGTAATTTTTGCCTTCAAGCTATCGTATTTTTTTCTTCACGGTTGGCCAATTTGTTTGAACTTTTATTCTTACAATTTTACTATCATGGAACATACAATTTGTATCGTTATTACAAATATAAACAAAGTATTGGTTATGAAGCCTTTTAGGGCGCTGGAGTCTCTGGATAATAAGCGGAATGGCGAGGTCGTACAGTAACGTGTTCTATGGAATGGTTGTTTTCGTTTCTCGCCACGTAACTGTTCGCCTTGTTTGGGAGAAACATTTATTAATCGTACGTTATAACTGTGCTAGCACTCATATTGGACTACAGATAGATTTTAGGTACATCGTGCCCAAATTTCTCATGGACTATTTTACGATAAGGTGTGTTTCGTATCACGTTACGGTGGTTGTAACTGTGATTAACACAATTCTGAGTTTGATAAATAGTAGAGCGGCTTACTTTGTATGTTTGCCCTGCATAGGAACGTACTCCGGATTGTGTGTTTGCGTAATTCCATTTCTGAACCAAAAATAACGCGTTTAAAGGAAATACCAGTTGACCATAATTTGTCGTTTGCTGGTCGCATAATAATTTCCAGGATCACTACGCGCTGGCTTCGTGCAGGAAGGAACCGTAGTTTCCCGGAAGTTTCAGTTCATGATCAGGGGACAGTTCCACTCAAGAGTTCATAGACCGGATACGCAATGTAAATTGTCACACAGTCATGCCGTTCTTGTTATGCAACGCCCAGAAGAAGCCATCCCGTCCTCGTGACGCGCAGTGACAATTAGCTTCAAGGTAGTATGGAGAGCAGAGTCGAATCTCATGCGGTTTGGGGTATGAATCCGACATACGTTAACAGGCCCTTAAAATAGGGACTTATGCATCCCTACATCCCTGACGAAAATTCATATCACACCTGCTATTATTATTGTAATGAGTCTTCAGTTTTATGGCCTCATGGCTAGAGTTTTTTGTTGACTGACGCAATGCTAACATTAGCAGGTCCTGCAGTAAACTGGTTACGGTCGGCCTCGGCAGTCGTCGAATTTAATGTCGTCGGCTTTCGGGGATTAGCCGAGTGATGCCTTGAAGATGTTCCAACGTTTTGGCGCGCACTAAAGTTTTCATTTGAATTAAATTTGATTGATCACGCTGCTTCGGCTCGTGCTCGTGAAACCGTCCACATGTACGAAGAACGAGCCCATCTAGCTTGTACACACATTTAAAAGGGTGGGGGTAAGAGTGCTGCAAAAGTAGAATGTCTCGATGTTTTAAGTCGGGCATTTAAGATCTTTATTTGTATGTGATTCAACCAGTTATCTCGGTTCTTAAAACTCTTATCATTTGAATTCTTAATCTGGACTAAAAGAAGGTGATGTTATATTTAAACAAATTGTAGGCATGACGTATGAAGTCCAGTTCCTTTGAAATGTGTATCATCATGTGACCTTGCAGTTTCGTCAGGTCTCTGTGTTGGCACTTTTCGCAATACGAAGAAAATTCTTTTGACAGTCCCGCTTTTAGCCGACATAATTTCGACCGTTACCACGTTATTTTCATTGCCACATAATTTAATTGTGAAGAACCAGAGAAAAAATGCACGCACACTGGTGTGAGTGATACTTGCTGCTTCCTTAAAATAAGGAACGTGAAAAATAAGCTGGAAAGCTCAGTTAGCTTTTTTTTTCATTTTTGTAAAACGTAAATATGAAAATTAAATGTATTTAGAAGTTCACTGACGAAGTCCAAGACAAACACAACTTAGCATTTAATAGTCAGTCAAACGAGGCAAGAATTTCTTAGTGTTTACGGAATTTGATATATTCGTTATGTGTCCACAAGAGCTCTTCATTGGGTATTATCCCCTGAAAGTTGGATTAAACCCAAATCCTCATAATACTGATCTTACTCTTCGGCATTATTACGTTGATCGAATTAAGGTGGGGTGTGTAGCACGCATGGGGAAAATGGGAAATGCATGCAACGTTTTTGTTGGAGAGTCTGAAAGGAAATCACTCGCAAGACCGAAGCGTAAATTGGAGGATAATATTAAATGGATCTTAGGCAAATAGGGTTTGAGGATCTAGACTATACTATCAGCTTCTCAAGAGGGACTCTGCTTAATGGAGCTGCTTAGTTATATGCCTAGGCCCCTTATTTGCAAGTCTTCCGACCTACATTTTGTATTTATTGTGCCTCACATTCCGGATAAAATCCCCTCCTGTTTCAGACTTATAATTTGTTCGCCTTAATAATATTTAGTGAAGCTCCTTGTGAAATTTTCTGCTTTCTACTCTTCTCTTTCAGGTTCAAATATTCTCTTCAACACCTCATTCTCAAACATCCTCAGTCTGTTGTTCTTCCATTGAAGTGAGTGATCAAGTTTCACACAAAGAAGTTGTGTGTACCGGCCATTTAATCTTTACACTGTAGATATGAGACGTTCAGACCTTGAACAGTAGCTGGTATATCACGAATGTAACCCGTTCTTTATTCAGAATCCTGTTGATACCATTTTTAACGTTTCTTCCAGGTACCAAAATTTGTCATGTGCCCCGGGGGGTTAAATAACCACATCCCTTACCACGACTGTTACGTCAGGCAGGGTGTAACTGGAAGATGGCTGCCTTCTGGGTTGCTGCGCCATGTACAGTTCACAGATCAGGAGAAAATCCCCTGCTATGAATTCGATATACGCGCATGCGCAAGATTTCGCGTTGAGTGACGACCGATCCTAAAAGCATTCGTTCCACAACCACTGAACGAACAACAGACGACAGGCTTTCGTGTGTTCTAATGGATACAGCTTTAAGTTTACCTCACAGTGGCACAGTGATTTAATCAAAAAATATTATCACAACACCCACAGAACACATTACAAGTGCGCTCACTACACGCTGCTATTAACGGCTTGATGTTTTCAGTCTGTGTGCAGTAGAGTAAAACTCTGACGTATCGCACTTCCCACCAATAGCAGCCCTCTAGTCCAGCTGATAAGTAACATTCCCCCGCACCGACCAGAAACGACTTCACTCAGCAGGGTTTTTCTCGCCATCTGTGGACAGTAGTTAGTCTGTTAGAAGTGACTCGTGACCCTGATGGAGGACCTCTGAAACATCGGTAAACTTCTACCAGACTACACGGCGCAGCAACCCAGAAGACTGCCATCTTCAGACTTGCCGCCATGAAAACCTCAAATCCTACAGGGTGTAACTTCCCCTTTCCAACCCCCTCAGTAGCGCTGCTTACCCTCTTGGCGCCCTTTGCCTTTGGTATCTCTCTTAACGGTAAAAAGAATTGTCTTCGGTAATGTTTTTGCTCTAGCTTTACTCTTCATTGTGACTGGAAAGAAAGGTCAACTGCCATACTAATCCCTCTCCCCACATCTGATCTTCCGCACAAACCCCCATAAAATAAACGTGTTCGTCTGTTAAGGGGGTGGGATTTTCTGTTTTGTTCCTGTCATGCTCAATTTTAACATTACATCTTTTAAAGTGTGCGGCTCTCCTACCAAAATAATAGTGATGATAAATAACGCTAAAGCTGACATGTGGTATTGCAGTGCGTGGCTGGAACAGCTGTCGAAGGAAGTTGTGTGGAATAAAAAAATGGCTGTGTGTGCTTTCTCTCTCTCTTTCTCCCTCTCTCTTGGTTATAATCTAACTGGATTCACTGCACAAAACGGAAGTTTCTTCCTTTGAATTATGTTAGAAGTCCGACGTGGAAGGAGTGACGGATGTCGTATTGCATCCGGGGTCAAGTTAAAATTCATGGTACAAGATTTTGTTTTACGGTCGCCGAATGACTTGCAAGAAATTAGCTGCAATGTATATACGTACCTAACGTCAAATAGCATGACACTTGTTCCTGAAGGCCCTGATAATAGAGGCAAATGGTGGGGAGAGAAGGGAGTCCGCTGTTCCGGCTAGAAGGCCGGCGAGGGAGGAATTTCGAGACCCAGGCGCTTTGCGCATTAAGTTTCAAGTGCCATGCTGTTTCACGTCAGGTATATCGTGATGACGGTGGATTGCATATGGCCACTACAATCTAATGATTCGCATGCTGCTGTGTGACGTCATCTGATTAGATTTGCGTAAGATACAGTCCAGGCAACAAGTAAATGGCCCATCATTTCATCATTATATGCAAATAAACGTCATAACATCTGCATATTAGGACTATCGTGTATCGTTAGCATTGAACATAGCTCGGGTACCTGTATTTGGCTAGCTTCTTAATAAACTGCTTTTAAATAATGAAATTGAACATTTCTTACAGGACATTTACTTATAATGTTATTAACTTATGTAAACATTGAAAAGAAACTTTAACCTCTTATCTTACACATGATGCAAATGTAATTCGAGTTCGTAATCTGTTTACTGTAAGGGAAAGTTGTCCCTTTGCGTGATAAGTACCACGCAGTGAAGACATTAGGGAGTGTAGGTGTGGCTCCACGTATTCTTAATGTCTGTAATAAATGGAGGAGAGTAGCCAGTTTTCTGCCATGAACCAAGTCTTTCTTTGCGTAATCCCGTGTCGGCCCTCGGCTTTTTTAACACGTTGCAGAATTAATGTTCAGCTTTGAGTTTAGATTTAGATATGGAATCTGTGTTGAGATGAAAACTCTTACTTTATGTTAAGTTATCTGTATGGGACCTGGACGATTCGGCGAAATTTCTTTTGTGATGTCCCCCAGAGCGTAGGCTTTTGCCAATTTCGATAATGCATGCAGTTTTATCTTCACACTGGATATACGCCTTTCTGGCATAGTACTTAGGGGAAATGCAAAAATTACTTTCTGCCTGCTTAAATCTTACGCAAGTGCTCTAGAAATTAATTACGAGTTAAGAATTAGGAATATCTTTGAGGATCGTTGTTGAAAACAAAGTTGTCGCATTCACTATCGATAACCAGTGCTTTTCAAGTTTTCCCTAACCAATTTACTCCGAGGAACAGAGTTCTTGAGAAGCTGATAGTTGGTGTTCTCATCATTAAAGCCTCTGCTATCTGTGGATTCACTGTAATGATTACAAGATCCCGACACTGGACCCTGCTGCAAACGGGGTGAATCCACTGCACATCAGCCATCTTAATTTTATCCCCCCATCTACACCTGTTTGAAATAAGTTCGACCTCCATTTAAACGAAGATTGTCTGAATAATATTTAAGAATTTAGTCCGTACCGCAAAGAAAACGCAACATACAAAGACCAGCTGGTTAACACTGTTCAATAAATTCATCTCTGTTTACAATGAGAATCATATAAATACAAAATGAATGGTTACCGTTTGTTAAAGCAGGTGGTGTAGTTCACACTGGGTTAAGCATGCTTTTCGAAGTCTGTTGCCGTATTTTGGCTCATACATTTCTGTTTAAAGCTTTTGTGTTCTCAAGAATCGAAAGTACTTCATTAGCTGTGGACATGAATCTTCCTGGATTGTTGGTTTTTGGACCTTGCCCGTCGTCTGATATTGTATTACACCATCGTCAGAACCCTTCAGAATCCATTAATCGTCCTGTTGTTAAAATAAGTCTACACTCCATGTTTCTGGCTCGTGCTGGACCCTGCATGCCACGTGTTCATGTCTCAGGTACTTTCACCCGAGGCCTCTGTCACTCTGGTAAGCGTTGTGATGCATTCTGCATGTTTATGCATATTGGCTTCCAGCCGTTACTACGGTACGGTAATAGTACCTGCTTGCCAGGGGATCTTTTGTGTTTAAATTTTCTCATATTAAAGTTTCTGCATTCAAGTTCAAGTTGTTAAATGTCGTTGACCTTACACACGTTAGATCCCAGTGATTTCCTCTTTTTGTAAATACTTCCATTGTTAGATAATGGGCGACCGTGAGAGGGGTCGGCTTTAACATGAATTATGTCTTCCTTCCATACATCTTACATCACAGTTTGAGTAAGTTCTCCCCATGTTCGCCTTTTCAGACAGCGGAGAAATATTATATATATATATTAGTTAAAACTGACGGTGTTTGAGGTCATGGTGCTGAGAATATTTTGATGTAGTCTAGAGAAGGTTGGGAACTCGTTTGCATCATTATTTTGCTGCTAGGCAGCCATGAAGTAAAAAACGTAAAGTTGTCCATCTATACGCCATGTAGACGCTTGGGGGAGAGGAGTATAGCTTCTACTAATTCTTAACCTCGGCACTAGATAGCGGTGATTGGGCAGTGCACGCCCCGACCGCGCTTTACCCCCGGGAAAGGACCCCGGTACCCATTACACACGAGGCTGGATGGGCCCCAGAGCTAGTCTAAACGCGGTTTAGTGGGAAAATGTTAGACAACTATATACGATTTAATTCATCGATCATTTGTTGTTTGCAGATTTTGTCACTATACTGCGCCATGACACGGCGTGTAATAGCTCGAGAACCACTGAGCGGATTCACATGAAATTTCATAGTAGGAAGTTGCAACAATAATAACGGTATATTACATGAAGACCTATTTTAAATTTTTGCTCCGTTACATATATTAGTAATATTAGAGCAAGAAAGGTTTTCAAAAAAAATTGCAGAGAGAATTACACATTTTATGCCCAAAAACACTTATTTTCCGTAAACCTTATCAGTGGGATCAGAGATGTTGGGAGGGGTAACAGAGAAAGAATCATAAACTGTCCATACAATAAGCATTATTTCCCAACTCCAGTACTTTATGTCTCGTCTCAGCTCCTGTGCCGGCAATGTCTTTGGTTTACATGGTGTATGCATTTGTTTTTCTTCTATCTGGGAGCTAGTGACGTAGTCGAAACGCACGGCTGGTCCTGGCTACCGTATCAATCGGAAATCTAGTCAACAATAACAGAGCGAACGCACCAGAATGATGGCGGTTTGCGTGCAGAATGTTCCTTGACTTTAAATGAATGAGTGAAAATAATTTAGTGTTTTTTCCTTGCAGAGCACCAAAGCCTGTCACAAAACAGGATGTCACTGTTCGTTTTGTTTATGAAGAAGATTAATCTAATAACGCAAACTCAGTTGATGACATTAAGTAAGACCATTAAAGATGCGTGGTATAAGAAAAACTCAGTTTAAATATTTCCATTCAGTTTATTTTAAGTAAACTGGGAAAATATTAATTCACTCTCTTAATGATATGTCGTTTCCTTCTCAGCTGCGAATTAGATTCAACGATGCAGCCACGACAATGTTCGAGTACCCGTCAGAGGCTTCTGTTCTGAACGAGGTGTCGCCGTCTGCAACAGCTGCTCTGCCTCTTCTCCCCACGTCGTCTCCAAGCGGACCCACTCCGGGCGTTCCCGCGCCTTTGGGTGAGTCTCTTGCCATTCCCACACCGAAGCACCAGAAATACAGTGTATGAATTTACCGTACAGAATTAAATACGGACTTGTATAGACAGGCAATTGCGTGGAAGTTTGAAGGTGTCTGTGGTGGGACACTTTTTTTTTTCAACTTTACCCACCATGGCATTTCGGAAGTTGGTTGGTTCTGCTTCCGAAAAGGCAAAGCCTGATTTGTTGGGTACCTTGGTCGACCCAGTCAGAAACCTAGATCAGGTTTGATCATAATACGATTATAAATCTCTGGCTTACCGTGTACTTTGCCTTGAAGTTGGAACAAAGCTGTCATTGCGTAAGGTGTTTCAAATTAAAATTAAATCCGTGGCGTAACAGCTCCAGAGAGCCAAAGCCGACTAGCTTGACTACTGGCCTCACGTTCACATGCCTAAGCAGAGGTGAACGATCATCCAACCAGATATAGGATGACGTGTGGTCAGCACGACGAACCCCCAGCCATTGCTAGTTTTCATGACCGGATTACGCTACTCATTGTAGCTCCCCAATTTCCTCACGATGCTGGGTTGGCACCGGTCCCATACACCGGTCGAAAATCTCATGAGAAAATTTCTTCT